>NC_046333.1:109060912-109208192 GCF_000738735.6 Corvus cornix cornix | reverse complement strand
TTTTAGTAGCTTTTATAATTTCTCCCCATTTCTTACTCCCTTGAGAACTGCACAAGTGCATCACAACCACTGCAAAGTGCCTTATTATAAGAGAAGGATTATTGATTCATTTTATGTGCATTAAAATATTCTTTGTGTTTCCATCTCTCCTATTCATAATTTCACCTAGTTTTTAAAAGCATAATGTGCTGTAATTTATCACTACAAGATTTTGTGTATAGAGGAATATTTTGCATTTTGAAAGCCATTTCTGAGCACATGAAGGAGAAAAAGGTGCTCAGGAATAGCAAATATAGATTGATCAAAAGCAAATCTTGCCAGACAAACCTGGTCACCATTTATGATGAAATGACTCTGGAGAAGAGCAGTGAATGTTGCTTATCTCTCCTATAGTGGGACTTCCCTCACAGTCTTCCACAGCATCCCTGTATCCTAGGTAGGATATTGAAATCTTAGATATGTGGACTACTAAGTGGGTGAAAATCTGAGTGAGTTTTCAGACACAGTATGGTGGAAAATGGATTTTATATTGCCAATTAGAAGAGTTCCTCGGGTCAATTCAGGAACCATTCAATATCTTTCATTCTATTCAATACCTTTAACCTAGAAGAGGAGATGGGATGCAGCCTAATCAAACCTGGGAGGTACACAAGGGCCATTCAGAAGGACTTAAGCTGTAGGAGGGGGATGGTAGCAGAAAACTGCAGCCTGTATATTGAGGCACATGATTATTCTCCTCTCAGAAGCACTGACTAGTTCACCTGAAATATACTTTTGGTACTACAGGGCAGTAAGTGTTTTGATAAATAGAACCAAATTCGCCTGGTCACTGTTGACCTGCTTGGAGTGGGAGGCTGAACCAGGGACCCACTGAGGCTCCTTTTGACCAGAACAGTTCTCCAGTTCTAAAGTCCACAGTCCATTCATGAGACATTGACACTGTTGTAAAGCATTAGGAAGTATGTGATTCTCATTTTGTATATTTTGTGAGCTTGAGGTATGCCAGATTGCTGAAGCTGTTCCCTGAAATTATCTATCTGCCTCTTCTTTAATTATCTCTTGGGAAAGGGCAGTCTATACCCCTATAAACTGCTTTTTTTGCTGAAATTCTTATTTGACTGCAGGACTCTTCTGTGTGGTTTTTCTTCTGCTTGTAGACATAACGGCATTATTTGCATGGACTGATGTAAGAGGCTTCAATCCCAAAACAGATTAATGTTTTGTCTTACATTATGTTACTACGTACCATTCCCCAGTCATGATAACATCAGGTTTCTAACACTGAAACCACTCTTATTTTTAGCTCAGTTGAAAAATATGTTGATGACTAACTGTTCTTAGTTCATTGATTCTGTTTCTTAATCTGTTAAAAACTAATAAGAGCTCCAGTCCACAGATTTGTTAGAAAATTCTCTCTCTGACTGAGGTTTCTAAATACCTCCCAGACCAGGTGTGTTATGTGATGTTCTTAAATTCCTATTTCTCCTGGAATTATATTAATTGATGTTTTTTGAAGTATGATTTGTGTACAAATTTTTAGTATGTTGGATTGTTGTTTTTTCCTAAGATTTTGGCATGATAGTTTGGTCGATGTTAATTTCTTTTTCACTAAAACATTTTTAATTGAGACTACATCAATGACGTGAGGATAATGGTCTAGAAGTAAAAAAACCCTCTTTTACCACCACTTTCTCCCCAACACTGTAAGTTCTTTTATTTGACCTTTTTTGTTGTTTCCACGGGCTTTTGATGCATGTACTCATTTCTGAGCAGTATCAGCAATCTTTGGCCCTTCCCTTTTAGAATTTTTTTAATCTGCCAGTGAGCTACTTGTATTGCCTGCTACAATTTTTGTTTCCTATACCTTCTTAATAATCACATGCTCATATTTTAGAGCAAGACTTGGTATTGAGAGAATCTGTAAACTCATATGACATACTTGAAGTAGAGACTTGACCATCCAGTGAAAACAATTGGTTTCTGCCAGTACAGGTTCTTATGTCTCCTTACAACAGAATGAATGCCTGGCCATGTGCGTGAAATGGATTTCTATTTAAACTTAGGGCCTAGTCACATTGTTTGAAACATTTTAACACTGTTGACATATAACATGCACAGGAAAGACTTTCACGGTATTAAGAAGAAGGCAGGGTAAAGAGCAGGGTTTGGTTTTTTTTGGTAATTCAGTTGTATTTAAGGGAAATATAACAAGAAATCAATGCTAATCTACCATTTATGAGATTTCTTAGAAATTGTCCCTATAACTCCAGTTCACTGTTTGCTTTCATGCCTTTCTTCACTTTTTCTCACCTTAATTTCTTTCCTATTTTGATTGAAAATGCTATGAAAGTGTGTGTTTATTAACAAGGCAGTTTTTGACTCATGATTTCAGAGGGACAGTCTGGCTCCAAGCACATTTGAAGAGACATCTAATAGCAGCCCTAATGGGTCTAGCCTGTGGCCATAACCTCATCTGAAGCTTCAATTATCCATTCTTGTCCCAGTAAAATCATTCCACTGCTTCCTTCTCATACATCTTGTCCATGTTTTGTCTATTATTTTTCTTCTGCATTATATGGGTGATTCAGAAATAGAAAAATGAAATCTAAGAAGACAAAGTCTTGATACTGCCGAATTGTTTTACATAGGTTTCGGTACAGTCTGTGAGCATTTTGTCATAGATGACACTGGGAGAAGAACTGGAGTCTACATGCTCATTGTAATTCAGTGGCTCAGTTGAAGGGTGCACAGTGTCACTAATAAGGTCCCTTCAGAGAACTGTAATGGGAAACTGGTTTCCAGGCACCAGTTGTATACCTTACTGTGCCCTGCTTCTGTTGAAAATGAAAATGACATATGAATTCTACTGATCAGAATATATTATGGCAACATGCAGAAAGAAACAAATTTCATTTTCCACAACAGAAAGGAAGATACACTGTAAAGGCTAAATGTTCCAAAGGACAAGTATCTTGGGTATACTCTGGGTAAAGGATAGGTGTCCTGGGAACACTTTGTATTAAAGAGAGCTGAATTTCTGACAGCAAAGCAGGAGCAGTCAGATGAGCAAAACTGCCTGAAACATTAAAGAAAAAAAGCTAATTATGTGTTTAACTGAATCAATGGTAAACCTGGGATTGCTGAGACTTCTTTATTGTTGTTTAGGTTTTGTTTTCCTTTGTAGTTCTTGTTTTTTTTTGTAATTGACTGATAGGTAGAGTCTTGGTCCTGAAAGGCCAATCTTCTTATTCATCTCGATCTTCACCTTTCACATGAGATGAAATCTCAGAGGCAGTCATAGCTATAAGCTCTCTCCTCAGTGCCTCTGTAGGCTGCCTTTTGAAGGTTAAGTGAGCACAAAAATGTTAGCTTTTGTTTTCTTTTTAATTTTTTTTTTCTGTCAATCACAAGATTCCATCTTACCTTTTGAAGCTTTTGGTGTCTATTTTTTGTGCGTTACCTGTATCCTCTTCTAGTCCTCCTTTCTTTTTCTACCTCTCTTTTAGTTTTCCTCGGCTCTTCAAGTTTTATCTGTGCAATTACTTGGAGTTTCATTCTAGAAATACATGGCTTGTCTGCAAGTTTTCAAGAGTCACAAATGAAATGAGCTTAGTACCTCTTTGTCTCTTGATACCAGGTGCAAAAAATTTGCCTAAATGCTGTATTTTTGCCAGTCAGTTACTGAAGCCTGTGAGAAATACATGGAGTAATTAAATTATGGGACATACTGCAAGGAAAACCAGAAAGTAGAAACAGTCTTGATTTAATGGAGAGGATCATTATTGATTCCTGTCCTCCAGAACAGAGCTTAAAAGCAAATAAAATCCATTACTTTCAATGGCAGATATTTTAAAAGCCTCTGTGGAACGTTTCAAAACATACTGTACTGGAGTTACAATGTCTCTTTACTTTTGTACACTTCTGTCTTGTTACAAGCGAAGTTTTTGTTGTACCTGGGTTACAACCTTGTCCAGTGTTCTCAGCCAAACAGAATCCAGCATGTCAAAATATAATCTGCAAGGGATACTAGAGCTTGCAAGAAAAACTTCTGGAAATCTCTGACTTTGATTCAACATTGCCTTCAACTCCCAATGTATAGTGAGGGAGAACCATGGTCTTTGATGTGTGTCTGTTTCAACTAAAAAAGATGAAATCACCTGAGCTCTTTTAAAAGCTTTGGTTTACTTGGGGTCGTGTTGTCATCAGTTCTGATTTTCCTTCTTTCTTCTACTTATCCCATCTATTTTCAGCAAACTTTAGAAGTACCTTCCCATGAAAGGCATTTTGTGAATCAGATTTTAGAAAACTGGTGTACAATATCCTCACTTTTGTTTCCTCTTCATTTCTGAATGGCCTGTGTTTCTTCCTGCAGTAAAAGATGCAGGAGAAATCACAGTATCTTGGTACTGTAAGAATGTCAGGCAGTTTTTGCCCCCACATTCCTCACTTCAAGAGAAAGTACTGCCTCAGCACAATTCTACAGTATTCTCCTGGGTAAAAGAACTTAGAATTGCAGAACATTATCTTTCAATTCTCTTTATTCTTCTCCCCTCCTTTTCCTTTGTTTCTGTTTGTTCATTTGGCTTGGCTTCATCCATTTTAGGATGTTTATTTACTTTTTTGCCTCTAGTTCTTGAAGCATTAGTTACAATATACCCTATACTCATTTTTTATGGGGGATAAAAAAACCCTGATAATGAAAAATGCCATATTTCAGTATCAAAACTATTTGTATAGTGCAAACTGAACTGCCTTGCTACTTTTGATTATGATAGCCAAGAACTGCTTGGATTTGCCAGAGAACCCAGGCAGCCTTTACTCCTGTATTAGTCCATCAGCATGGTGTGAGTGTTTCCAATCATTTGACAGAGAGATGGTTGCACAATATGTCATTATGATTAGATCTGACTTTGCATACATATATGTTGCAGATAAACTTACCTGTATTAAAAAAAAAAAAAAAAGAAGCCATGGAACGTTTGCAGGTCTGTTAATTTCACTTACAGCATACTTTTTTAAATTTTCTTTTTATGTTACAGGAGTGCATGTCAGGAAGAATTATATTTAACCTGACGAAGGGAAAACTCTTTCTGCCCTCTCACTGAAAGTTTGATCAGTGAGAAGCACTTGTCATCCTTCCTCAGGAATCAGCAACAGAAAAAGCTGGTCTAGGATGCAACTAAGTCTCTTCAGTATTTGCCTGATTTAGCCTTTTCCCAACTTGCTTGCTCTTACCCACCTTTGAGGACCAGCAAGAAATATCATAGGTCCCTATCAGAACAAGTTAGTGAATAATTTTCTAAATTATTACATATTAGTACAGGCTTTCTGCATTTCTGAATTACCAGACAGACATTCTGTTCCATAGAATAAATAAAATGGAATAAGCTGCATCATGTATCTTATTCCCCAAACTGTATCACAACTTCATGGTAAAGCCACTGACAGTTTATTTGAAATCCTCTTTGCAGACATTTTCTCCATTTTCCACCCACTGATATAATTTTCTTTTCTTTTTTTTTTTTGTTTTTTTGTTTTAACTGAAGAACCTGTGGCTATGAGAAATATTGCTTTTAGAACTGGGCATAGTATTTATGATATATGCTCTTTTCCTTAGTATTTGTAAGAAACCAGAGCTGGTACTTGTAACTGATAATTCTTTACAGCAAAACAAACTCTTTACAGCTATGGAAAGGTTTATAGATTTTTAACAACTTTCACTAAGCACAACTAGTCTTGTTTCCAAAAGTCCTGGGGAGTTTCTAGGCTTCACAAGCCTTCTGGAGGTCTCAGTTACCTCTATGGTCATTTATGTATGGCAGTGCAAATTGTTTCCTCAGGATGGATCCACAGAGCATCAACTCGTGTTTCAGGTTTTGTCAGGAGCAAATTTTCTGATTTTTGATCAGTGTCTTTTCCAAGTTCTGTCTTCAAATGGCTAATTTGCAAAAATCTGACATTTTTCCCTCTGCAAACTCCATTTTCTTCTGTACATTTTTTCTAATTCTATTTCAGATGGAAGGTAATGATCATGACTTGGGAGTGACATAAAAGTGTGACCTGCAGAAAAAAAATTATTCTCCATGTGAGATTTATGAAGATTATAATTCAGTGGACCATTAACAGCTGGTCCCTTCCTAGCATCTCAGAACTGAAAAGAGCTGATTCTAAATGGTTTTAACTTCTCACATTAATCAAATGTTCACAAAACTTTCTAGTTAATTATATACACTTGTTTTCAGTTTTTTGAGTGACCGTTCAAACACTGAGTTCTGCAAAAATTAAGAATGTCTATTCTTCCGTGTTCTATGAAAAATGGAGCCCATTTATGTAAATGAAGAATAAGAACATTTAACCATTGTAAACAAGTAAATGTATATGTATATGTATATGTAAACACACACACACACACAGAGTTTCAAATGCGTATTCTTCTTCCTAGCACTCTGCTTGACATCCTAATTTAGAAATCAATAAACCCACTGTAGGTAACAAAAATCCACTATTTTGGTTGGAGCATCACCTTCCCTACCACTGATATCCAAATGTGTATTGATAAAATTTATCCTTTTTGTTTTGAAATTAAAGGAACCCCAACAGTCTTGACAGATGTATTTCAAAGTAGACCTGTTGTAGATATGAATTAAAATAAAAACAAAACTCTAAAATACCCTGTGGGTCCCTTCCAACTCAGCATGCTCTGTGATTCTCCGAAAATAATTTGGAGAAATAATAATAATAGTAATAATAATAATAATAATAATAGTAACAACAACAATAATAATTTTGTCCTTTCTGCTACTGAAAATGATCAGAGTTTTTATCCAGGTCAAATGTCTGCATTAATGGTGATCACAGAATGACAAAATCACAGAATAGATAAAGTTAGAAGTGACCTCTGGAGATCTTTTGGTTCAAGCCCCCTGCCATGGCAGGATCACTTAAAGCAGGTTACACAGGAACACATCCAGGTGAGTTTTTAGTGTGTCCAGAGGGAAAGACTTCCCTGGGCAGCCTGTTGCAGTGCTCTGCCACCCTCAATGGAAAGAGGTTCTTCCTCATGTTGAGGTGAAATTTGTTGTGTTTCAGTTTATGGCCATTGCTCCGCATCCTGTCACTGGGCACCATCCTCTTGACACCTGCCTTCAAGATATTCATAAGCATTAATGAGATCCCCTCTCAGTCTTTTCTAGACTGAACAGGCCCAGCTCTCACAGTCTCTCCTCATAAGAGAGATGCTCCAAATCCCTCATCATCCTTTTGGCCCTCACTGGACCCTCTCCAGTAGCTCCTTTTCTTTCTTGTACTGAGGAGCTCAGAACAGGACACAGGACACCAGATGAAACCTCAGTAGGGCCGAGTAGAGGGAGAGGATCACCTTCCATGGCCTGTTGGCAGCACTTCCCTATTTATGCCAGGATACCATTTGCCCTCCTAGCCACAAGGGCACACTTCTGGCTCATGGTCAACTTTTTATCCCCCAAGATTCCCAGGTCCTTCTCCACAGATCTGCTCTCCAATAGGTAAGCCCCCAGCCTGGGCTGGTACTTGGGGTTATTCCTCCCCACATGCAGGACCCTGCACTTTCCCTTGTTGAACCTCATTAGGTTTCTCTCTGCCCAACTCTCCAGCCTATCAAAATCCTGCTGAATGTCAGCACAGTCTTCAGGTGTATCAGTCACTCACCCCCATTTTGAATCATCAGCAAACTTGCTGAGGGTGCATTGTATCCCTTTGTCCAGGTCATTGATAGACAGGTTGACTAAGACTGGACCCAGTATTGATCCCTGGGAAATGCCACTGACTACAGGCCTCCATCTGGATTCTGCTCTGCTGATTACAAACCACTGAGCTCTGCCATTCAGCCAGTTCTTGATTCACCTCACTGTCCATTCATCTAACCCGCATTTCCTGAGCTTACCTGAAAGGATTTTATGGGTGAGAGTGTCAAAAGACTTGCCCGAAGTCAAGGTAGACAACATCCACTGCTCTCACCTTTTTAACTCAACCTGCCATGCCATCATAGAAGACTCTAAGTTTGGTCAAGCATGATTGATGCTGATCTTCCATTTAAAATCTCCCTCATTTAGACTTTCCTTCCTGTAGAGAACAGATTTCTTAACTTTGTCATGCATGCAGAAGATATTTCATGTTCTTGGAGATGCTTTCCAGACTGTAACACTCTGGTGTATCTACAGCAACCTGGAAGTGTAACTTATGAGCATTAGCAACATCCTCTAGACAATCTCCCTTGAGATCTTTGAGGAAGAAGCTTAACAGCCCTGATTAAAGTGTCCATCTACCACATGTTCTTGGTAGGTGAGCTCGAAAAATGTGCTACAGAAAAGAATGCTTTAAATTGACGTACACTTCTAATCAATTTGCCTGTTACATATCAATATAGAGACTTTAGATCATTAACCATTGATATGAAATTACCTTATTAGAACCATTCAGCATGGGTATGAGAGGGTTTGTGATTAAATGCATGCACTGCACCTTTGATGAGCTTTATCACTGTGTTTGCAAGTACCCATTACTTCATTTCCTGTGGTAGGAGCGGTTCATGTTTTCGCTCGTTTAATTCATAAAGCTGTTTTCTAGCAATAATTTATAATCTGTGCAGAAGAATTGAGAACTGGAACCTTTTAATAGTGACAAGATTTTGCACAGCGGGCCAGAATAGACAATTTAAGCTTCAAAATCCACAAGGGGTTTGGAATTGCACTGAATGTTTCAGGCTTTTTTCTATGGGGTGCAATGACACAAAAGCTTATATATAAAATCTCATGTAGCAATTTCAGCTCTTTAATCCTTGCTACTAGTTCATTTCTGTAGCTCTCTTCAAGAAATTAATCATCTCCACAAGTTCAGACTGGAAGTAAAATATCCAAAGAGCTTTCTACAGTCCACTGTAGCCCACAAAATTTACAGTTAATGAGGCTAATACCGGTGATACTAATGTTTATCTTAACAGTATTCGTATGTTTTTAATGGGAGATTTTATATGATTTTTCCACTGGTTTTAATGCTCTAATAGTTTTCTATTTTCTTGCTGTTCAAATAAATTTGCTCTCTTCTTCTGCCTCAGTAATGTTACCCAAGTTATCATTTTTATTTTTAATTAATTCATTTTAGGCTATTACTTTTACTTGCAGTCAAGTTGCTCTAACTGTAAAAAAATTCTTATATTTATTTCACACATCTAAAACCCATCATTGCTCTTGGAGGAATTTAATTCCTTTTATTTGTGTGGCTTTTTCTTTTTTTCAAATAACTGGACAGTAACTTCCTGTCCTGCATTTCCAATAAAATGGATTGTTTTTACTCTCAAATGACAGTGCATATGTGTTTTGTAGAAGTGTTGACTTGTACAGATCTTTTTCAGTCTAACGGAACAAGCAATCTGATTTTATTTGCAAAATTTTTTCAAACTAAATGAATCCATTACCATGTTCTAGATCCCACAGAACTCAATATGGTCTTGATGACAATAGGATAGTAGGATAATAAAGTGATAGATGTATGATAGTAAAGCCATATTAGTGAGATCAAGCCTTTTTCTCCTGACATCAATCCCATACACTTGCAGGTAACCAGTGCTGAGAGGGCTACTGCTGACTGTGGTCGCTGTAATGAATTCTATATTCTTATGCTCTCTTTAGGTAAATAATTTTTTAAGAAACCTCAGTGTCTTCTAGTATTGGAAATGAAGTCATATCAAATGTTGGAATTAGGAATGTGGTGTGGTTTTTTTGTTTTGTTTTATAAATATGATTTAGGTCTCTTTACAGAAAAGTGTTGTTCTCTGGGGGATGATTTCTCACTGATTCTGTTAAACCAAGAGGTCTAACTGACAAAGGAAAAAATAATCTTTTGGGCTCAATGAAGGAATTCTACTTGGTTGTGCTGGTACTAATGGATTAAAAAGCCCAGCTTGTCAAAAAATTTTTATTTTATAAAATTCTTAGTATACAGCAAATTATAGACTTAAGACACTTAGAATTCCAATTTGTAGGTGTGCTAACATTTACATAACACAGAAATGTGTTCATAAGAAAGGATTCTGTGATAACTTGGTATATATTTTATCAGGAACTTCAGATTGGAACTAAATGTAGTAAGCTCATGTATTAAGGGCTGTCATTATACACTCACTTATAAAAACCATACTTTGTGAGATAAATTTCTTATCAAAACAAACAAACAAACAAACAAACCAACAAGGAAATATTCACATATTTCCTCTGAGAGATCTCATGAGACAAAATAATGGAAAAATACATAAACGACTGTACAAAGTTTAACTTCTAACAAATACTGTCATTAACTCTCAGCAGCAATATCTATGAGGCTCTACATCAAAGTATTTTAGATGGCTTCACTGCCTTAAGAGATCATGAGACTGTAAGGAAGTGAGAAAATACTTCAGCGTTAACCAATACGGGAATTGGCACCTGGAATTTTCCACTACTATACAGCAGTTCAAGATCACAAAATTTAGTTTAACTAGATAAAGGAAAATAATTTTTTTCTGTATTTGTAGCTATTCATAGCTCTAAAAGTGAGAAAAAAATCTGCACAGTAGTTCCCAAGTCAGCCATTAGAGAACAGATCGCAGCATATGAATAATCCTGATTTATAAGATTCTTCAAATACTACTCTTAAAAATTACTTATCATGTTATGCAGATCAAGTCTGGCAAACAAGTGGATCAGAAAAGGCCAAAAAACATCCTTCAAATATTCTTTAGAAAGTAAGTAAGTGTTGAGATGTGATTTTAAAACTTAAGTTTAATCTCCCGTTTTTGAAAATACTGCCTGAGATGGGGAAGGCTGGCAAAGAGATTGCCTTTATTAAAATCGCCACTTGTGTCTTTTTAAAATGTTCCCTAGTGAACTTCTCTTATGCAACGCAGTCAAAAAGTGAAACTTGGGAAAGATTACAAAGAAAATTGAGGAATTAGATCAAAAATTGAAAGTAAGGTCTGCTGAAGGACTAATGAAGCAGACTGTGGTTTGTTCTATTTTTCATCACAATAGCTAATCAGAATCCTAAACATTAGAGCAAAATAGCCACATTTCAACAATCCATGAATTTTTATATCCTCCCTTCCTTCCAAAATAACATATTTCCTTATTGAGAAGCCTGTTTAGTATACACAGCAGAAAAACTACAGACTGTAAATAAATTGTGAGGCTTTCTCATGTTTTTATTTCTGTTAGCCTTCTACTATACTTGTATGGACTAGTTGTTTATGTACGTGTTGTTCAAAAGCAAATCATGTTGAGTAAGGTAACATCAATAAAAGAAACAGATATGAAACATGCTAATTATATCAAAGATAAAAACTGTCAAATTGGTATTTGGAGGTTGCTTGGCAGTTTTTCGAAATGTCTCCTAGAGCTACAGGGTCTAAGAATACCCACATCAGTATGGTCATTCTTTTGACATTGATTTTCAAAATACATGTCAAGCAATTTGCACTGTATACTGTACAAATGTCAGAGGTAGAAAGATGGCCACAAGGGAGGACTGTTAAAATACAGCATAGTATCAAAATTCCAACTTTGGTGAAAAAAAGTTCAGCAACAGAAGTTAGGATTCTAATAAAGATCAAGACAATCAAAATTAAAGGGGTAAATTTGACTCTTTCTCCTCCTTGCCTTAGCTCATACTACCCCCTTAATTTCTTTGAAATACTGATTTAGTGACAATATTGAACTAACAACCACAATCAATCTCCTACGTTCTATCTCCTCCCTTATACTTTTCTACCTATGGAAAGAATATGTCGATGTGAAACCACCAAATGGATTTTCCTGTGTTGTCAATTAGAGGGAAAAAGGCAGTTCTGAAGAATTTGGCCTTACAAAATATCAATATTTGGTTGCAGTCAGCAAACAAGATCAAGGTTTTTAGAGATGTAGATTCAAATGCATTTCAGTCTATGATGCAGTAAATTTTTCTTGTGGCTTGTAGATGTATATAAAGGTTTATTTTGTCAAAAATTATAGCCCTTGATCAAGAATAAATTAAAAGTAGAGACCTATAAATCTATACTGAAAGCAAACCAGAAAAGTATTTTTATTTTTTTTAATTTTCAACCCATGCCATGTTAGTCTCTAGATACAACTTTTAATTTTCTAGATCTGCACTTTAATGAATTTCTGGTTCAAAGGCAACCAGGAATAACAAAACCCATATTTCTCTTTGATTAATGTAGTTCCAGATACCCCTGCAGTCCCAAGGTTCAACAAACAAAGCAGTAGTTTCCAGTCATGTAGTCACTGCATTTCTAAACTGTATAAATGAATGATTTCAAACATACACACACATACTATATGTAGTGCATAAAAAAGAATATGCAAATATTTTAAAATATTCTTTAGGTCTTTCCAAGATGCAATATAAGCTATTAATAAATATTCATATATTTTAGTGTTTACATAAAATTAAATAAATAAATAAAGAACACACAAATATAAATATGTATATTTGTATACATAAATATAATTTGCATATACTGATGGGGTTATTCTGCTATCTGTATTTTTTAAATTTTTGCAAATTTGGAATGATAATCGTGAGTGGAAAGTTATCTATCACTGTACAGTAGCATTTTAGTTTATTGAAGAGTGTAGTATCATTGGTCCTTCTGCATTTCTTTTGGTATAATGAGTTTTCTGAAGTTTCAGTGATGGAAGGAAGTAAATAGAGTTTTGACAGATATTGAATTTATGGTCATTGCTTGTCAACATTATTGTTTAACTCCACCTTCACTACTACAATTTTTTGCCAATCTTGTAAGGGGAATGAAATAATAGTCTGTAGATTCCCATCTGAAGTTGCCTTCCAATACATACTGCATTCATTGAATGGCATCAAGAGTGGATTTGTGTTTAAATGTAACAAACATTTTCACTTTGGAGCAGACTGCATAGAAAAATGTTGGAATATAATGATGCCTGAAGCCTTGGACAGAGCATTTATCAGCACAGTCTGACTACCCAAACTATTTCCATCTGTCCACAACATGACATCATAATGAGAATTCTGAACAGAAAAGGCAGCCCAGGGGCATTGCTAGAAGAGCTCTGAATCCATCTGCCCCAAGGGCAGGTGGAAATTGAAGTCAGCTGCAGCTGAGGTTGCACAGAAGGGTAATATTCAGCCCTGCTATTGTGGAATCACCTGGAGCTTTTTATCTTCTGGAATGGCTCACATAAGGCTGAGTACAGAATCTGCCCAGATACCTTGCTGTTTGCAGTGAGATTGTAAGCTGGAGATTTATGAATACCTAAAGGGTTCATAAGAACAGCTTTCTTTGAAGAACAGAAAATCCCATTCTCTTTTCAAAAAGTATATAGAATTACACTTCCTCCCCTCTTTACAGGTATTTAAAAATTAAAAATGCAGATATTTATATATATTTTTTCAATCATTAAATCAATGCAATATATTGATGGAAATCTTTCATGTTCGTTTACAAGGCAAGTCAAAGTTTATAAATAATTTATATACATATATGTATTTTTTACATATATATAACCAAAAAGTTTCCTATGTTCTGTATTACATGAATTATGCTCTCATAATATTTTCCCAAGTAAGCCACATTAGAAAAGTCACCCCTTGCATATATATCAGAGCCAGTTCTAAATTCTTATCTCAGTCTAATGCTAGTTGAAATCCATTAATTTAAGTTGATTTACGTTAGTGTAAGACTGGTAGAATATGAGCTAGAAAGAAAGAATCAGGTCAACACTTTTTAATCAGAATTTTAATATTCACAGAGTCAGAGCAGTATGTAGGTTAACTTCATAACAGCTCCATAAAGTGAATTGATACACAGTACTGTATCATGCCAACATAGCATTACAATCTATAATTTAAAACTTTTCCTTTGAAATTAGTTAAATACAGATTAAGAAAATAGATGGAAAGAGTCTCATCATCTATCATGAGAAGCTTCTGTAGAGTTTCACGTTTATATATTTCATATATTTCATGGTATAACATAAATTGCTCCTTAATTATACTGACTCTATGCCATAAGAACCATCAACTGTTGATTTCTTCACAGAACGAAGAATTTGTGCTATAATTCTTAAATGCTTGAAAATCATGTTTCTCCACTTCTCAGAAAGAAAACAAAGTATCAAATGCACTAGTTTTGGAGATGATGTCGTGTCAGTGTTTGCAATATATTTTCAAAGCACAGGGCTACTGCTAATGTTTTTTTAATGTTTTTCTTTATGTTCTGGAAAATAAAAGTTGTTCCAGATATTCGAATGTATCAAAATCTGCTTTTCTTTTTTCCTTTAAAATCAGAAATAGTGGAACACTCTGATCTGGTTTTGTTCAATGATAGAACCATTCCAGTGCAGAATCCATGTATGTGAGATTAAGTACTGGCATTAGTAGACTAACCTGTTAATTTATGCTGAGATGATTTCCTGGAACTGTGACAACAAATGGACTCTTCGGAACATCTTCTTGGATGATATACTTTTCTTGTTCATGTCCCCTGCTCATGCCTACATGCTCAGCTACCCCAAAGAAGTCACTCCATATCCAAAATGACCATTCAAATTCAGTATACGTATTTTCAAAGTGTTCCTTGCTACTCCTTTCACCGTAATTGCCCTCTCACCCTCCAGAAGAGAGTTTTGGTTTGAATTCTGCTTTTTTTCTGACTCATCTCATATTTCAATGCTACATAACTATCATCTCCATCTCTGTTCCCAGTGGGTTTGGTACAGCATATCTCTCCATTTCATCAGTCAGTAGCAGTGAGCATGTATGTGATAAATTAAGCTGATGAGCCAGGAAGGGGAAAGAAGTCTGCTTATCTGACTACCATTTTCTTTTAAGTGGTGGAATAAAACATTCCAGATGAAGAAAAATAATTTTCTGTGGCTTACCAGAAAATGCTGACTCTGTCCTTGTGATAATATATGAGGTACAAAGTTTATGATGTCTGCAACTAATTATTTCATCAACCTGTTTTTCCAATGTGAGACTAGCTATCTATTTTGACTCTTTTTTCAGGTTTAGTGGTGGACTTGGCAGTGCTGGTTTAATGGTTGGACCTGATAATCTCAGAAGTCTTTTCCATCCTAAATTATTCTATGATTCTATAATCTGTAACTTTCATATAATTTTCTTGGATAGTTGCTGCAGGGGTACAAAGAAGAACCACCGTCATTGATGCCTATTATAACTATTATGTACCTGGTTTATATGTTTTCCTTTCAGATTGGAACCAGACATATATTTTTGTCCATTCAGATTGGAAAAATACTAATGTATTAGGTATAAATGGTAAGATTTTGATACTGTGCGGTGATCTTCATGGGTGACCTCTCTAGGAGGAGGTCAGGAACTGCCTGGCACAGGTGGTTCCAGATGGCTCCAAATGGATCCACCACATTCCCACCAGGAAAGCTAGTGGCACCTCTGATAGCACATTTAAGAAAACCCCAGTGAGGAAGGAGAAAAATGGTGAGAAACATCAGAAGGAACAGAGGTGCCAGAGGAGGAGGAGGCCTCCATGGCAGAGTAGGCACACACCTGAAGTGACTGATGTCCATAGAGGAGTCATACTGGAGCACAGAAGAAAGGTGATAAGGAAAGGCAGCAGAGAGAAACTGCTAATCTGAAGAGACCAAGTGCAACCTGTGGCAATAATAGTGAGGAAAAAGAGGTGTCTGAAGTTGAGCCTGGCAAGGGGAGGGAAGTGCCTAAATGTTTTGGGTTTTATTTTTGTTTCCTAGCATACGAGCCAATAATTTAATATTATGTTAACTGGCAAATTAAATTACCCAAGTTCAGATTACTTTGCCCACGACAGCAGCTTCCAAGCGATCTCAGTGTCTTTGTTTTGACCCATGAATTTTCTCTCTCCCATTCCTCTGGTTTTCTCCCTTATTCTACTGCAGGTGGAGAAGTGAGCAGCCATGCAGGTGCCTGGCTGCTGGCTGGGGCCAACTCACCACAGTTAGACAGCCAAGTGGTTACCAAGACCCCTGTAAGTGATCATCCTATCAGTCTTATCGAATTGAGAATTTCTGCCTGTTATGCACCATTTTGGTCGTTTCTGGATGTTCTAGGATAAATGTAACACTGTGCCTATGCTTAGATATTTTTTATCTCGATGCAGCTTTAACTGTAGAATCACTAAGAAAAGTTTTACAATTTTAACTTGAGGAGAAGGGGTTAAAACAGACTGACTTGAAATACGAGAATAAAATGGAAGAGAATTCAAGTTGGTGAAAGAAATAAAGTACAAGCTGCAGTCAATATTGCCATCAAATCATCAAAAGCATCTGAAAAGACAAACAGCACCAGGTGAGAAATACTTCTCTAATGAAACCCAAATGTCAAAAACATATGACATTTCATCACATTCTTTCAAAAAATCTGCTAGAACGACCTGCAGCACCAATCACCATCTGTTAAAACATCTATGACATCAAAATTTGATTATGATTTTTCAAAATAATCTTTGAAAAGCAACATGACCATTTTTGTATTTTAAACACATTTAAACACTATGCTGTTATTTAATGTCCTTTGTAGCTTTATATAGTAAAATTGTTCTTTTATTTTCCCTTCTTTTAAAAACTGGCTTAGTAAATATAAACTTCCCCACTACTTTGCTGAGTCAAAGATCATTTTTTGGTTTTTTTTGTGGAGGACATACATTGCCCTTTAAATGCTTATTTAAAAGAATGCAAACACTAACATAAAAAGGAAAAAATATTCAGTAGTGCCTTTATCCTTGAAATAGGTGTCTTTGGCCAAAGAAATAGAGCTACAGTCCTACCTGTATTATAGCTTTTAAAATTAAATAGAAAACATAGCCTATGTCATTTATACAAGGAAAAGACTCTTATTCCCAGGATAGATGAATTGCTTTTCCAACATCAGTTGCTACTTGATTGAATAAAGATATTGAATAAAGTTACAGAGTTCATTACAATAGAAACTTTTAAGAGCCATTAGTTAATTTTCACATTTGTCAGTCTTTATAGAATTGATGTATTTTAGAGTCTTTAGTTTTTATTTTGGTTTGTTTTGTTTTCAGTTGTGGAGATCTTCAATCACACTCTTTTCTCCAAAATTTTTAGGAAAAACTCAGAAAGTATTATTGACGATTCATGTCTTTTGAACACCAGGAAGTAGTTTCAATAGTGTGAAATTCTTTACTATGATTTACTGAGTTTTTTCAGGCTCCACTATTCTGTACATAAAATAGTCTTAATCATGCCACATTTACCTCTTAGATAGTTTACATTATTCCTGCTGTCATTTGAAGAGGATCAATTGTTGATTTATGTTTTTCCTTTCCATTCAACACCACAATACCTTCTACTCTTGTTAGTCTGACTGTAATAAAAGCAATCTTCAGCTTCACATTTTCACAAGTGATTAGTAGGTTTAGGGACTTTTTTTAAGGCTGACAAGGGAAATAAATTTGTTGTAAAAGTTTCTTCTGCTCTGCTACATGGATAGCAAGAAATTCAGACTTCTTGACTTCGTATATTCCTTCCTATGAAGAAATCCTATGCTTAGACCTCTGTGTAAAACACATTGAATTAAATGCTCAGATGCACTTTGCCTATAGCTAGCATTCGCTCTGTGTGTGTGTGGCTCTAATTATAGTTGAACTATGTCCTTGCCCGTGGGAGCCAAATACAGCTATAGTTTCACTACTAGCTCTGGCTGAAAAACTAAATATTGGGTTGACTGCCACTTTTGCTGGTTCTGAAGACAGACCCCGGCCACAGACCCTGCTTTAAGATGGTCCCAGCAACTGCATGAATGGAAATAAAGAACAGCAAGTTCACCTCTGCTGAAATTTCTTCCCAGAATCATCTCCTTCACTCATATTCACCATTCCCAAGAGCGTTGTGTCTGGGGGTGGGGCTGGGCATGTCCACTCAGATAGCTTATTCTTGGAACAGTGAAATGCAAGCCCTGAGAGAGTTCTGTGCAAATAAAAATACACAATAATTCAGTGATTTTTTTGAGAGGAAAAATTCTGCTATTCTGAAAGCACTTGAAAGCAGAACTCCCTAAAATCATTCCTTTAGTTTAAAGTTACCATGGTACACTATATTCTGGCTGTTCTGCTTGTGTTATTCTGGACCATGCATCACACAAAGAAGATAAACTATGTGAGTCTTATAGCATTTTTACATTTTCAATATTTCTCTTTAAGCATATTACTTTCTGTAAGAGAAAAAAATACCACCATTTGTTCTGATCAACAACATTGAATGCATTACATTTACTTAGTACAAATACTAGATAAGGGTACAGGTCATAGAATGCAGTTAAATATATTTCATATACATTAGTTATTTCAAGAACAATATATACTATATATTTTCATGAACTCAAGGATAACTACGGGATTATTTAATGGCATTGTATAATATTTATTAAATAACAATTTAATAAACAATTAAAGACTGAAATAGCTGAAGTAACTGAGAGGAAGAATTTAAGTCATATGGAATATTCTCTGGTATTAATTCTTATTATTGTAATGTGATATTTAGTAAAGACTGACCAAATTTAGAATAGAATAGCCAACATAATTTTTTTCTTGGTGCAATAGTATATTTCTAAGAGTTCGATGAAAAGTATTGAATTCTTCTAAAATTCACCATTTCTGTCCTAAAATGCATTCATTTAAAGGCAAGAAGAGATCATAGCTGTTCTAAGCTCAGGCTGGAAGTCTGTATTCAGCATGTGCTGTGGAACACCAGCCTGAGTGATAAACTGGCATATGCCTTGAGATCCTCTGTTCAGAGAGCCCTGAGAAACCAGGATGAGCACTATGCACATGGTAGCCCCTTGTGCAGCTTCATTCTTTACCTGTAAAACCTTAGTTTGGCTTGTGGGTTCAGAGAGATGAAAATACCAGACATGGTATCTAAATGCAGTTCTGTGTTTTAACTGAGATGTACTGATTTGAATGCTGAATTTTCTTATCACGTAACCTCAAAGCTTTATGATGTGATTAATGCATCTTGACTTAATGTATGAGGGAAAAAAAAATCTATGATGAATCGAAAAACTTGCTTTTTAAATTTGTTTCTGATTAGATAGCTTGGGTCTTAAATATTTAGAAGGCATTTTAATATGTTCTCAGATGGCATGAAATAGCCCAATTCTACAGCAGAGGTCTCAGGTTAGAAGATTATTAGGACATTAAGACATTATCCTTTTTTCTTCCACAGCAGAGTATGATTATGCTCAAGGGAGTAATTGGCTGAGGTAGATAAAGCAGACCAATTTGATTTCTTCAGACAGCCTCCATCCTTCACATTGGCAGCCAAGTGCCCTCCCAGGGCACAAGAAGGAAACCTTTGCAAACGCTCTTCTGGATTCCTGACAAGTGCCTCCTCTGTTTGCTAAAGAAACCGCACGACTGGTTTCTCTGCTGTCCTATCCATGTATTTATGTTATAGATAATACTGTGCTGATTGCAAATGTATGCGTCTTCTCAGCAGCCAGCCAGACAAACCTTTTCTCAGCCATAAATTTCACATTTTAAATATAAATGGAAAATAAACCTTTCCCCTCCAAAAAAACCCCCATGGCTTGCAGTATACAATGTTTTTCTCAAATAAAATGTTGGGAAACCTGCCATTGAGACAATTAATCTACAAATACATGTATATTATGAAAATAATATTTTGTATGTATATATAACATATTTAAGCACAAAGAAGACTTCTATTCATGGTCACAATAAAGACACCATCCTAGTGTCCTTGTCATTTTAATCACAATGCAACTTGTTTTCCTTAATACCATTTTTTATACTTCTGTTCTCAATTTTAGTTATAAAGTCACAAGATATATATAGCTCATCATTACATTCATTTTTTAATAAAATAACTATTTTAACATATAATATTTACTGCAAACATTTAATTCTGTTCTATACACCATGTCCACTAGCATGCCAATCATTCAATTTTTTACTTATTCATACACTCTTTTTTATGCTATTTCCCTTAGGAAAACCTCTGCAGGTAGATAGGCTTTACTACATAACAGTAGATAGGCTTTGCTCCATAACATGTATATCAATCCATAGAAGCTCCAGAAGACTGAGGAAGGAAGTGAATCTCAGTGTTAAAGGTGTGATGATGACAATTCTTTCCATAGGTGAATTTAAAGAGGAATAAAGGAAAAAACCCTCCTCTCCTCTTGAAGATATGAAAAGGAAAACGAGCAAGTGATCTTTAAAATATTTAGAAAATTCCAGATCGTTTAATGCTCCAGAAATGAATGCTAGTACCCTGAATCAAACCATGGGATGAATGCAAGCCAGCGAAGAAAAAAAAAATAGCGCAAATCTTTTTATTTTCTTTAAATTGAAACACATTATACCCATCTCTCATCGTTTTTTAGAGACATGAGCAGGATCAGCCAATCTGAAATATATTCTTGTTATACTATGTTTGGTTTACTTTTCTGAATGATCTTAGTGATGAGCCACATATATTAACAAATAATATATTCATGCTTTTTTTCAATATACAGCATTATTAATATCCTTGTTTTTGTTAAATATCAACTTCAGCATGTGTAAGAGTATCCCACTTAGATCTGTGTGGTGTCTCAGGAGCAGAAAGTTTTCTCACTGGTCTACTGATTTGCCAATTATTTCACCAGGCATATGAAATATCTGAATGTGCTTACACGCGTTTTCAAAGAGCTGAGGATTGTCAAAATATCAGCACTATTTCCTTATATTTTCATGGCAAAGAAGTAGCACTGAAGGGGATTACTTGAATTTGAATAGACTTTAACAAACCCCAAGCAAATGTTTGAGCATAGATGTTAGTGCTCTCTCAATGGAGATAATGACGTTTCAGACTACAGCTCAGTATTCCTGCAGTGTCCAGCATTGCAAAACATATTTCTGAGATGTTGAAAGGATGACATTGGGGATGAGCTTGGGAGCTAGTGGTAAGTTCTGCATGACCATAGTTTCCTCCAGAGACTAAACCATACCATATATATTCCCTGGCAGCAGCATGATAACACAAAGGAACCTTGAGGAGCTTTGTCTCCCTCTTCATCCCATTCCAATTAAGATCATTAATAACTCATTTTATATAATTACACACTAAGAAAACTTTGTTCTACACCATATCCATCTATCTGTTGTACAGAAATAAAATCTCTCATTAAATGTCCCTGCCACCTACATGGTCACTGTGTTATCTTGCTACATGGTAGGTGTTAAAAATCAGAGAAGATACCTTCAGAATGGACATAGGTTTCTATTTAATGCTCTAGCGTATTTTGAGTAGCTGAGTTCTGTAACGAATTTCCTGCATTTCACTCCATCTCAGTGATAAAATGTAGAGATTTTGGAAATAATTATGGAAAATATTTGTATAAATACATATGCACATATCTCTATTCCAGAAGACCCAAATTTTACCTTCATCAGGACTGCTAGATGAAGTTTTCAAATTATATTCTTAGCTTAAGGAAGGTATTCCTATGACATAGGGAGATGGAAAATTCAATGAGAAATGGGAGGCAGAGAAAACATCCTAAATAACTAAGTAATAATTATTTTACCTTTGTGTCATTTACATTGACACAGATAACTAACAACTGTATTTAATTGAAGACAACCCTTCAACACTGAGAAATTTTTCCTGTCAAATGGAAAGAATAAGTTTAAGATCAACATCATCGCCAGATAAAATAGAAGATGATTCCTTAGCAGCCATTACAGCCACGTGCACACAGTGCAACAGTGTGTGATTCAAAAAAACACAACATGAATTAACCATCAGTAGACTAGCAAATGGAGGTTTCACAAGCCAGTGTTTTATATTCTGGATCCTTCTCCCACCAACAAGCATCAGTACTTGCAAACCCTTCGAAAGAATTTGTTTTCATCTCACAGAGTGGCTGAGACCAGAAAGGACTTCTTGAGATCATGTGGTCCAACCCTCCTGCCTACGCAGAGTCCCCTCCAGCAAATTTCCCAGAACCACATCCAGATGTCTTTTGAATATCTTCAAGGAGGAAGCCTCCACAACCTCTCTGCAACTTGGGCAGTGCTTAGTCACCCTCACCCTGCTACAAAGGGGCAAACTATGATGAGCTCAAAGGCTGGCTCAACCACAGGTCTTAAGGTTTTTTCAAGATGTTCAAGCTCAATTAGCCATCAAAGAGGTGGTCAAGACACAGAAGAGAATGGCTGAAAATTAATCTTTTGAGAATGTAAAATTAACTTTTTTTTTTTCAAGTGTTGAAGTAGGTAGTACCTTATATGTGGATACATTTTATTTTCCTTTCTACCCACATTTTCACTGTCATAAATTTTCCAGGCTGAAAATTAATACCTACTTATTTCATTAAGCTAAGCATTGTTGTGGGACTAGCAACATCTCTCCAGCTTTTCATCCCATGCATCTCTAGATCATGATCTACCTAATTAGAATGTAGGGAAGCCTGTTTTCTGTGGACATCTTTTGCAATGTCTAGGTAATTGATTTATTAAGCTACTTTCTTCTAACACGAGGATAAACAATCTGAGCAAAACTGCAGTTCAGAAGATCTGGGACATATTTTTTTCTAATGAGCACTTTCTCCTGGTTCAGAGCTCACTTTAAAGCTAGAAATTAGCTTTATATTTGGAGACGTATCTCTGACAATGTAAGGTAGAAATCCTTGCAGACAGACAGGCAGACAGAGGAATGTTGTTTGGTGGAGACAATATGTAAAAGATTAAAGAAATTCAATGTACAAAACACATTTTTTTCTTTTTTTTTTTCTTAAAGCCAGGCTTAGAGCTTTTAATTTATTTCTTCTGCTTAGCTGTGTACTTAAAGAGGAACTATAAAGAGCAACTCTAAGGAAAAGGATAGGAAAAGGCATAACCTGAAGATGATCCTTGCTTGAGCAAGAAGAGCTATAATAATAGTTTCTTTAGCCCTTTGCATCCTCACTTATTCAAAGGAACATCTAGGGTCTCAGGAGAAGGAAACATATTCAGACCATGAAAATAAACAACTGATGCTTTAGTGAGTCAATTCATATGATAACAGATCAGTAGTTTGCATAAAGGCTTAACAACAGGTTGATGTGACTGCCTACAAAAGCAGAAAGAAACTGTTTATTGCTAGGGGAGCTAGGTATGGGAATGTGTACTGCTAATGAGCAGGAAGGCAGACTGAACTCATAAGCGTTACAACTAGTGCTCCAGGTCATGGTGGTAATACTGACTGCCATTGAAAAAATCCATGCAACACATTGGTACAGCAAGAGAAAGAAATCCGTATTGCTGCCACTTACGCTGTACCTGTTGTGTGGGTAAATACAGCAAAGAACTTCTGTTTTGCAAGGCTGCCAATCTAGCAACTTTACTGAGCACTAAATTTCAAAGGAAAAAATAGCATTTTATTACTTCACTTATCTTCTCCCTGTGGTAGAAATTGTCAAAGAGTTACCCAGGGTTTCAGCTGCTCAGTTTCTATTGACTTTTATGACAAAGGCATAGTGAAAACGCTATGCATCTCTATAAAAATCCTAATCCTATCTGCTTAGTTTACTGACAAAAAACAAGTTGTTATTACTGTCAGTTCAGCACAGAAAATGTAACTGTTAAAGAGCAAACTGAATTGCACTTTGCCTTGCATATTATCAACAAAATTGTCAGCCAGATTTTGATTCCAGAGATTTTCCTGCTAGTGATGATTAGTGTTGTGCACAGCTAAATGGCCAGGCAGCTTAGTTTGTTGTGGATGAGGCCCCAAAAGTTCAAAAGGTTCTCTGAACCTTTTCCAAATCCCATGTTTCAGCAAAACTGAGCTCGTGTTCTTGTGAGCACTGTGCTCCCAGATACATTACAAGTTCACTAGCACTTCATGCTACATGTCATTTGGAAAACACTGTGAAAATTACTTTCACCAGAGTCATTCTGACTCCACTGTCAGTGTTATTTTCAACAAATATTTGACAAAGTTCACAAGCATGGGTTTCATATTCAAACGTGTATGTAACACTTATTCATGAAAAATTAACTTTATGTGATCTGTAATACAAGCATTTTCCTTAGAAAAGCCATAGAGAGATTCCTCAGAAGCAGAAGGAACATACTCAATTCATGGGAAGGGGGGGAGGGGGTGCTGATGCAAAAGGACCTAATAATGTCTCTCTGAAAGCCTTCCCTACTAAGAAGAAGTAGCAATTCTGTTGGATGACTAGAGGGTTATAAAAGACAGCCTCACAGTCCTCATTAGATTTTTTTTTTGACTTAGTAAAAAGTCTTTTACCTGTATTTTGTCCTTCTAACCCATAAAGGTGGTTTTCTGGGAGTTCAGTACTAAAGCAGTAAGTGAATTTCTTCTACCAAGACTCTTCTGCGGAAATAGCACTGGGATGACAGCTTGCTGGTACCTTACATGTTGCTGAAAACAAAACAAAATTCAAAAAACAAAACAAAACAAAAAACACTTTGAGGGAGTTTGTCTGAATGCGTTAAATATCAAAGCATTTACACATATACTCTTCATGAAGGTGTGGTGAGAAAAACTAGTATTGATCTAATTTTACCAGCACAGCTTTCAATCCAGATCAAAAATTAAGAACAATAAATTATATAAGCAGTTAGTTTCTCTGTCTCATTTTGAAATTTGTACTTCTTTCTTTTTTATATTGCTACTAGACAGGGCAAGAGAATGCCTGGAATGGGAAGACTACTGTAAAAAATCAACCTTAAAGATCAGACTGCACTGTAAACCTGCGTCTGCCATGAGACTTATAATGCCTAACAAGGAAATAAAGAGCTGGCAACACAGCTACAGCACCTAAAAGAAATCAGAATTGTCACCTTAACATTTGTGCTTGATTTTATAACATTATATTGTGTGTGTTTGTGTGCAGTAAGGGCAGAGAGATTGTTTGAAAGAAGTTACACACACAAAAAACCTCATTTCTTTTTGCTTTCTAAGATCTCATAATAATGAAAAACAAAATATGACAAAGAAGAGATTGATAGGGAAAGAGAATGGAAAGAGCTATGTGCTCAAAAACATTGATGTGCACTGTTACATGCGCATCCTGACAGTTATTTGCTTTTATTTTAATTAGATTTTTTTGGTAAAATATTCTGTCATTAGAAGAGTTGCAAATCGTGTATTATCAGAAGATGAGGGAAGCCAAGAAAGGAAGGGCAAACACAGTGCACTAAGAGACATTTCTGATGTGGAAGGCCTGATGAAGTTGCCTTTAGGAAGAAGGCAGCAAGATAAGGGGACAGCAGCATATTCCTGGGCCTGATAGTGGCGTCAGCAGGGTGACACACATGAAATAACAAAGAGAAGTACCCCACTTATTGTTTCTTTAACACAGGCTTGTTTTTTTTTTTCTAGAGTTTATTCCAACTCCCTAATTTTTTAAGGCTTTTCTATGCCTAAAATGGATCCACTCCAAGACAGAATTTCCCTAGGTTTCTTTTTTAGGGTGTGCAGCAGTGGAAATATGAAATCAAGCATCAGGCAAGATTGTACCCTGAGGATGTGACAAAAAGAAAGCTTGTGTCCTGATTCTTTCTACAGCTCTTGCAATCAGGTTTCAAGAGGATCCCAGGATGTACAGTGGGCTGCAATGAGTCTCGATTCTGAGAAAATTTCTTTCTGCTTTTCCATGGGCTCCAAAGTGAATTGCAGCCTCTTATTGCCTTTGCTCAAGTGACATCATCCATGCCTCAGAAACAATGTCCAAATTTATTCCTTAGCTACTAGCAACTCACATCACAGATGTCTTTTTATACAAATTATGTCAGTTTCCAACAAAGAAATCTGGCCTTTTGTTTCTTTCTCCTTTAAAAGTAAATAAAATCATAGATAGCACTTGGAAAATGTTGTGCAAAGATGGACTTGAAGTTAACTGAGGACGGAGTACTTGAAAATCAGGTCTCTAACATAACATAGCTTATCAAAATCTATTTCTTGAGCTAGAGTCAATTTAATGAGCATGCATTTCATCAGTCACTATACATTGGAAAAAGTTTCCAATAATTAAGGATAATTGGCATTGGAAATAAAATTAACAGATGATAATAGCTCTGCAGCAGACTTTAGCAGCTTGCTCTTTCAGCATGCATTGGGTAAGATAGCAGAGGCAAAGGTTTCTAAGAGGCAATTCAAACTGGTCAGCTGTGTCTTAATTGTTATTCACCTAAATTTTTATACTCTGCCTCTGCCTCCACCTCCATTTTTTCAAGTTGTTGCTTGTTCTTTTTTATGCTGGAGCAGGGGAAGTGCAGGAAGAGTCTTCATAACATCACAGTACATGCATTTTGTATCATGGCTGTGCATACTAGCTCCATTGTCGTTAAAAGTATTTTCATGATATAACCTTCCATTTTAATTAATTTAAACCTTGGCTGCTAAAAGTTTGTTGTAGAATGGAAAAGGAATTCCAAAAGGACACATTCAAGGACTGCAATCACAGTGTTTACAGTATTTGTTTTGAAGCTAAGATATTCATTCACCCTTAAACTATTCTCTTGATGCAGCCTATTAAAAAATGATGCCTTTCAACCTCAGAAACTGCATGTGGACATGGTCGTCTATTCCATCCTACTGTCAATCAAAATGACTCCAAAGAAATCCAAGAGTTATACTAGCATACAACAAAAGTATTGAATGATCTGATCTTTTTCAAACACCACAGCGTGCCCAATCTAAATATCAAAGAAGTTCCTGCCTAATTTCAGTGGGAATTTCTAAAATGGTAATCTGGGAATATTGCTTTGTTCTTGAGTAAGAAAGCTTTGATTTACTTATGCAGGTCATTAAAAAAGTGACAAGAGAACTTTGCAATTGCAAAGCATCATTATGTGTCTGAATATACTAGCTATGATACAAAAAAAAAGAATTCTGAAATTCTAGAGAGTTTTTTTCACTTTTTAAACAAAAGTCTTCTTTTAGTTGCATCAATTTGTAAAGACAGGAGTTTTAGTAAACTTGAGACCTCCTACACAAAACTCAGAAAAGGAAAACATATTTTCTGTTCTTAATTATGTCATAGTCCTAAAATCCACCCTCATGAGACACAAAAGGGATAGCAAATGAAAAATGAAACTCAATTTCTGAAAATAATAAATCTTCCCAAGCACAGCAGAGATTCAGTATCCAGTTTAAAGTACTTGTTGAATCTAAAGTTAGACAATAGAACTAAATCACTTCTACTTGGTCACCTGTAGACACAATAATGACATGGGAATTTTCATATTTTAGAGAAGAGGAAAACAAATATTTGGGAGATTTCCTGTTTTAAATATAACAACTACCTTAGTTTGCTTGAAGGCATTGCCTTGGAAATAAGCAAACTGTTGAGTTGTATAAAGGAGAAGTTATTAAAAGCAAGATACAGATACCTTGATTTTGGCCTCATGAATTTTACCTTTTGATAATCTCACTGCCTATATGGTAAGATGTAATGATTCTGAAGAAGGATTTAGTTTTGGTGAAGTTGAATGTTGGAATTATACATGACAGATTTTCTCACTGGCTCAACTGAACATTAATAAGCAGTAAAAGTATAGAAGTTCTGGTTTCTGTTTCAAGGAAATGAGGATATATAGTCAAAAATCATGTGCCAAGTGATTCAATGTGGCAATACAGGAATTTTCTGTTTAATTTCTATCTATGTATACAAGCAATGCGTATTAGGTACATAAGTACACAAAAAGTCTTACGTGTACACAAATATTTGGGTTTAGTTGGTAATTTCAAGTTAAATCTTACAGTTTTCTCTGGAGCTATTTTATGTATGAGTTCCAAAAGAATTCATTGTCTGTGAAATTTTTCTTAAAGACACAGTTTGTGGCTTGAACACAAAAGAAAAAAAGGCCAAAAAAAAATAAAAGGACTGATCCAACCAATGCTTTGTGCACTGTAGCTATTCATCCTTCAGCAGTTTGAAGAATTGTCTGAACCAGGTTTCCATCAGAATATAATTCTTTTCAGTGTCAGCAAACACAGACAAGCATTCATACTGCAACTGGGCAATGCAAAGCCCTTCACAAGGTACAGGTGGTAGAGTTCGTGTCAATTTGTGTTGGCAGATCAGAAGACAAACCTTCAAATTTCTTTTACTGGCATAGCAGGCACACAAACACTAGAAACAAAGCTTAAGTCTATACCGTAGAAAGAATGTGGTGTAATGTTTTGTTAAGTTGGTAACACTATATTCCATGAAATACGAATGTTCTTTGCTGTGTGGCGATGAATGATTTTGCTGTTCAGTGTTCTACAGTTGGGTTTTATCATAGCTTTTTATGTTGATTTATAATACATGTAGCTTGCTACAGTTTTATATGATAATTCAACTTGGAAGAGATGCCAGGATCTCTACTCCTGGTTCAAAGTAGGATCAGCTATAGCATCAAGTGAGGCTATTCTGGGGTTGAAAACAGGTTATTCCAGGCATTGCCCAATGTGATCTTGAAAATCTCCCAAGGATGGAGACTCCACAGCCTCCCTCGGCTGCCTGTGACACTATACTACTGTTCATTGGTGAAAAAGTTTCTTCTGATACCAAATCTGAAACTCTCTTCTTACAATTTACAAGTTTTTCTTTTCGTCTTCCAACAATGTAGCTCTGTGAAGAGACTGGCTCCTTCTCCTCACAGGTACTGGGAACAAAACAGGGAAACTGTGAGGAAAGTTTTATTACAACAAAAATGTTGTAAAGTGTACTTAAAGCCACTTTGCTGAACAAGCCCCAGTTCTTCAGTTTCTCCTCCCATGAGTAATGTTTCACACCCTACCCTTCTTGGAGGCCTTCCACTGAGCTGTGTGCATGGTAATTAAGTACTCCGTGAATTGCTTATGCTTAGTAAAAGAAAGAAAAAAATTGATTGATGTACATGCAGAAGTCCCATGCATTGCCTTTGGGGGAAAAAATCCACCCAATTACAGTTTTACAAAGCCTTATACTGAGGAGATAAAAGGTAATGTTTACAGATATGTTAGTTCTTGTCCGTATTCCAAGAAAAATAGAATCAACCAATATTGGCTTCAGAAGTGGTATGGCATGAATTTTCACTTATTCTGCCTTTTTGTCTTGCTAGAGATATGCCCTTTTTTTTTTTTTCTTGAATAGACATACCATGGTGAGTTTCTTTCGAGCAATGGACCTTTTTGATTTACCAAATCCCATTCTACTATAGTCAGATTATGTCAGACAGAAGGTCACACAAAAAAAAAAGCCTTTCATTCTTGTTTTCTCCTAAAAGTATTATGAAAAAACATTGTCTGAGAAGACTGGATAAAACTTCTCTTTTTTTTTTTTGTTTTTTCACGGTATCTGACAATCCATTTGGGAGAGATAAGATACACCTGACCTATCTACCCAATCTTTTTAACTTCACCAGATTTAGGACTTTGGCTGTTGCTTTTTCTACCAAGCCTTCATGCTAATATAATTGTTTGGATGATAGTAAGAGTCTTATATTAGCTTATGCCACAAAGAGTTTGCTTCTGAGTCTTATTTGTCAAAACTCAGTCTTCTCATGGGATTCATTTTTTCTCTTTGTAAGACTGTCCCTGTAGAGAAATGGCTGAGTGAACAGGGACATGTATACGTGCACAATCCAAGCTATATTAGTGAACTGTCCTTGACTAGGGAAAAAAGAGAGGAGCAATGCTGATGTGGCAAGCTGACAGGATGTTGGGGAGGGGGATGCTGACCATAGAAAAAGAAAGACATATGTTAGTTAGTCGCGTGCATATTAATCTGTAACCAATCACTTGCTATTAAAGGCCGCGTGAACAGTAGCTGTAACCCAATAGTATGGAGCTTGCTTATGCGTGCTTGGGATATTAGAGTATAACTATGGGTCTGACAATAGAATAAACGGAGTTCCATCATATCTCTAGGAGAAGTGTGGTTCATCCCAGCAGATCTCTGGCTATTTGTCCCTATTGAACTAAACTTCTGACTGGGCTTGCTTGATTAGGTTATTTTGAATCTTTTTCACTGGACACCCAGTATACCTATGTGTCATGGTTTGACGCAGCTAAGCGTCAAGCACACAAAATCTGTTATTTTTCAAAAGGGGAAAATAAGAAAATATTGAGGAAAACTAGAGAGCTGCGAGGCAAAACATGTTCAAACTTAAACAGTTGCTGTACAAAAAAAGTTTATTACTAACGGAATTAAAAGTAAGGAGGAATAACAAGAAATTAAAACAAACCTCCCCTCTCTCCTAGCACCTCCCTCCTTTTACCCAACTCGCACAAAGGATAACAGAACGTGGGTTTTTAGTCAGCATTGTAGTTCTTGAAAAGTCTCTTTCTTATGCTTAAGGAAAAAAGGGTTTCTTCTGCTTCATGTGGTTCCCAAACTGCCACCAGTAACAGATCTGCCCGGAAATAAATCTGCTGAGGTGGAAAAACATCTCTCCTATGAAAAAATTTCACAGTTCTTTCACACTGCCAGACATGGGTCATCACATAGGGTTATTAGTCTTTTTAAGGATGAGTTATTTTGGCCTGAACACAAAGGCTTTCTTCATCACAAGTCTCTAAAAGCCTCTCACTGCTTCTATATAGCCTGGCATAGGCACTCTTCACAATCTTCACGGGCCACACGTGAATTCTCCATCCCCCCATATACTTCAAATGGATTAAAGAGACAAACAGTTTGTGATATTACCGTTTCTTACCACGGCCTGCAAGAACTATTTTTAAGTGGCGTGCGAAAAACACGGCACTGCCCTCTTTTCTCCCATCACCATGTTCAGCTCCGTCTCACATGACTCGCTTTCTCTTTCTCTCTGACTCTGAAGCCGCCATGTTGAAGAGTGTTCTTGTTCACGCTTTATGGTAGAGAAAGCCTTGCTCCCTTTGTGCTGCTGGCTGCGTGGTGTCTTCTTCAGTTCAGCGCGAAGTGTGGTGGCTGCAAGAAGGAGGCTCCGCTGGCTCCCACTGGCTCTGCTGGCTCCACATGGAAAGGAGAGGGACCCGCCAGTCCCAAGAAGCCATGCCCTGTGTGGCAGTCCACGGCTGGTTTTAGCTGCCTGCAGCTCTGGGATAGTTCACCCCCAGAGACCCAGGGTCCATGCCTCAGCATTGGGAAAAGGGGAAGGGGGCAGGGGACCTGTCCCAGAGGCTCAGAGCCCCCCACCTTCCAGCAGGCGAGCTGGAACAAAAGGAAATTCCCTCCTTTCCGCGCGGTTTAAATATGTAAATTGAGGGAAGTGTCATTGGTCTAAAAATCTGTCTGTCAACTCAGGTTCAACCCACTACACTATAACAATAACATATTTTCTACTTCATGGTCATCTCTAAATACGAAAAAGTATATTTTATGGTATGAAATAATATTTCGATCTCTAATGCCAATTTTCCATTCTATTCAGTTTTTATCCATACCAATATGAGCTATATTTTATCTATATGCCACTTAATTTGTGTATCTCACTACTTTGTAATTAACACATTAAGAATGTACTTTTATTTCAGGACAGATGACTTTGTACCTTGGATATACTTGGATGAATAATTACAGAAGTTTGACACTGACATTTAGAAGAAGGCTCAGATATCAGAGAAGTGATAATTTTCTTGTATTTAAAAGAGTTCAAGCAATCAATGAACACACAAATGCACTTCCAAAATAAAGTCCTTTAACATTAGAGTCACCTTACCTGTCTTTCTGCATTGACTGTAAAGCAACCTGAGGAAAAACAAACTGGTAAGACAAAACACAGGACTTAAAATCCTTTCTCACCTTAAAATCGGTGAAAATCATTTAATCAAATTCAGTGCAAGCAGTGAAAAGAAAACTGTTTCTTCGTACACAAGTGGTGTTCTAGGAAGGCCTTGCTTGAGAATTACTGGAGGAGTTCCAAACTGCTTGAAAGGCTTTAGGCAAACCTAGTTCTGACTGCAGAGGAGCTAATTTTTTCTTTCAGATTTCAAAGACAAGTGCTCTCTGAAAACAGAGACACCACTCTGCTCACAGATTATTGATAGAATTAAATGGCAAAATGGAAATTTCTCCTTATCTCTTTAGAAAATAATTACATAAAAATCCAAATTCGAAGGGGATACTCACAGGGAAACACTTATTTAAATAAGCAAAATTAACAGGAGCTGATCCATATTTCCGAATAAAAGGATTGACATGAATAAGGCAAAGGTGTGTTTCTGTTAATTATTCTCATTTATAAATGAACAGTTCAGTTCATCCCAAAAGATTATGACTGAATTCTCATTTACATTAAGTCCTCTTTAAACACTTTTCACAAGTGCATAAGGACTTTGAAATGCACATAACTGTAATTGATGCCAGAACAACTTAAAAGTGGCCTTACTACAGTTGAGAATAAGGCCCTTAATTTGGAATACTTCAGATGTGTTAAAACTTAACTTAACTTAAAAAATACTGGAATATTTTCATATTTGAAGTGGGTTTTTTTATAAGAATATAGTTCAAAGGCAGATTTAATTTTTTAAAAACCTAAATGCGAAGTGATTAGTTTGCAATACCCGCTAATCTCTTCTGGTAATTTCTCTCAACATTTATAAGGATTTTTACTATGCTGCATAAAGCCTAATTTTCCTTATGTACATTTACAACATTCAATGCAGTTGCTCTGAAAGAGTCGCTATGGTTTATTATAAACAAAACAACTCCCTTGGCTCTTAGAATCACTCTAAATTTAGAAAGTCAGCTTTTGAATTTCAAATACCAAAACAAGTTTGTAACATGCTTAAGGATGCTTATGAAATTCTTATAACCTTGGTGTAGTATCTCTCCATCAGATAGTAATTCACTGATGTTTTTTACTTAGCACCAGTTTAGGAACAGGACTGAGTTGCTGTGAAGTAATTTAATCCAAATTCAGCACCAAACTGGATGGGGCAGTCACCAAACAGATGTTGGTTCCCATGACTAAGACTCACAGGTCAAACATGATGAACCCTTTCCTTGGGTTCTGGATCTTCTCAGTGCAGCCTTTAGTGTGGTAGCTTTATAGGCACTGTGCATTCACACCCTGACACTTTGCCTTGAGGAACGTGATAAGTGGCTGGATATGTAGCACTCCTTTCATTGAAAGGACACTGCTATCTTTTTTCCCTTCTGTGTGATAACACAATGGTTAGAATATTTGCCCAAGAAAATAGAAATGGGTTCATTTTGTCAGCCCAAGAGACCTTCCCACTCCTATGAAAGAAGTCTAACCATCAAGTTATAAACTAGATCATGTACAAGTCCTCTTTGAGCTTGTCTGCTGTCCAGATATGAATGCAGAAACAAAAATAAGACAAGAATAAGAAGGAAAAATCCTTCCCTAGTAGAGGCAGAAGGTGGACTATGCAGACTCAATAACTCTGTCTGTTTCAGTAGTCTGGCCTATCATAAGTTTATTGGAAGAAATTTCATGGTTAGGACTTTCAAGAGGATAAAAGAATTTTCTTCTGTGTTACCTTAGAGTAATTTGGTATCCCTCATTCAGTCTAAATTTCACTTTGTAGTGTCTATATCCTTTTGGAGCTTGTCCTCAGTTTTTGCACATTTCAGGAAGTATACAACTAGTTTCCATGATTTAAGATACTTTTTGAAAAGACCAAGGGTATACAAGAGTGCTTATTCTTGCTTACAAGAGTGTAAATTTTTGGGATTACTGAACATAAGAAGATGGAATGTAACTGTATTGACATATCAAAAGATGTCTGATCTAAATGAAAGATTTTAGAGATTCAGCTGATATAAGAAGTCTAGATCAGAATATACTGTGGTAAACGCAGATACTAGGTACTCATCCAATTTCCAATAAAAGCAGAAGCTGATCAAACATGGTCCATATTCCACTTGGCTGCCATACGAAGAAGCATGGTCTAATCACAGCATCTTTTATACTACACCTCTTTGTATGGGAGAGCATAAAATGGTATCATCTTTATGTCTCAAAAAGGTCACTTATGCTGGGATCACTTCTGACAGGTACTGTGGTAAACATCCCTGGTTGTTTCTCATGGTTTTCATGAGAAGTGAACTTTGTTAAAGCAGTAGTAATTAAACTTCACATGAAAACAAATATACTATTTTCATTCATTAGTGCATGCTTTAAGACTTTAACAATTAATTCCCTTTTCCAGAAAGTAAGAATCTTTATTATTTTCAATCAGCTTGGACTTCATAGATACCCAGTTTTGTGTCAATTAAATTTTTTCAGAGTTGTAAATAAGTATAGTTCCCTTGATAAAAAAAAATGCATTGATTTTGTTCTGTTCATCAGACTTTAGGCCCTTTCTTTTTCATTTGCTTTCACTTAAGCACAGAACTGGGAACTCAATTTTTCTACCACATAGTCTGTGGTTCACTTTGACAGCCTACACCAAATGATGACAGAAGAATCTGTAACCCAGATTCTGAGATTTTGAGTTTAAGCAACAATTAGGACTCTAGGACCGCAGAGCTTATCAGAGCTTAATAAACTGACGGCCAGGTTTCCCTGGGAGATCATAAGGAGGAGCAGAGTTGTTTTGCATGCCTGCTGGAATGCAAAGAAAAAAAAAAGAACAGTAATTTTTAGCACTCAGGAACAAAGTATCCCATTCTACAAAAATTTTTTTGTAAATTTTTTTTGGTAAGAGGCTAAATAAAAAATTCCTAAAGAACTAAATTTCAAAGACAGCATACATTAAGTGTAATCAAGGACAGGCAATGAAGTGCAAGAGCATTCCTTAGCTGTTTGGGTGTGAACACAAAAAAGCAAAGGTACTTTTTATTAGTGGCTGGTGATAAAACAAAAGGCAACAGTTATATGTTAGGGTTTGTGATCTTCAGACTGACCTTAGGAAAACTTGTCCATTATAAAGTTAGAACAGTAGAGAAATAAATTATCCATAGAGGTGCTTCCAACACTCCACTAGACAAAGCAACAACTGACCCAGTCTAGTATTAGATATAGTCCTAATTCAAGCAGGAGGATGTCTAGATGACTGTTAAATGTTCCTTCCAGCAAATATTTGTATGACTCTGAAAATGTGTGTGCATAGAAACCTGTTTGAAGACTTTCAGAATCAAAATTAGTCACAGTAGCATGAGCAGAACGATGGTGTACAATCTCTTTTTGCCCTTTGCTATGTGCAAGGTCATCTTCCTTTTCACTGATTACTCTCTCTTACATCCTTTCACTTTCAATTAAAACCTTCTTTTAAAATTCTTTTTTTTCCCACCACATCTAGTTCCTCTACTTGCTCTTACCTTTCACACTTTGCAAAGCTCTGAGTACCCCTACCTATTTGTTCTCTGACTCTAATGAGTTGCTCTTTGACATTTCCACTCCGTCAGTGATAGTAGCCTAAACTATTCACTTGACAGTTTTTGCCACAGGAGTCTTAGCACTTTTACAAATAGAGTGCACTCCTTGAATTAGTGCATAAAGCCATTAACCTCTCTTCTTTCAATTCCCATCTTGAGACCCATAGGATTTGGAAATGGCCAACTGATAATGGCAAGGTAAAAGGCCAGTGGGGACTGCTGATACCTATTCTTAATGTTTACAATGTTGTAGAGTGATCAGGTTAAATAATACCATCATAGATAAACTTTATTAAAATTATTATAATCTTCTTATGGATCCTGTCCTTACCTTCTGTCTCACTACAGATTTGCTGTCTACTTACATATTTTCTTATCTTTCAAGCTCTGCATTCTAGGAAGCACGCTTTTAATGGTCTTCATAGACTATCATAGAATATCCTGAGTTGGAAGGGACCCAGAAGGATCATCCATGTCCAACTCCTGACACACTACTTCACAAAAAGCTCCATATCCCTTTTTAACTATGCTAAACTGATGAGTAGAATAAGCTTCAGAGTCACTATTAGTGTTTAAAAAGTGTTGTGTTTAAACAGTGTTGTTTCATAAATTAAGAATCATTCCAGTAACTGTGGACATAATTTAAAAACAATTATTATGGTTCAACAAAGAAATTGAAATATCTAGAAGCTTTTTATGGAGACCAATCCATTGTTACTCAGAAAAAAAGGCCCTCTGTGTTGACAAAGTATTCCAAAGGACATACAGGTTACCATATACATTAAAGGGAAGGAAGAGAAAACATAGTATAAACCAGACTGAATAGTAATATAAAATCTGCATAAATGCAGTAAACCTGGATAAAATATTCACAACACATTGGACTCGTTTTTGAGGGTGAACTCATTACCAGTCTTAGATGACAGGAAGGTAAGAAAGGACCTGCACACTTGTCAGTAAAGATGTAAGTTGGATTGTGACTTGGCTATCTGCTCTGAACAGCAGGAGTTCAAGGGAACAGTATCCCAGGAGACCAGAGAAAAAGTTGTGGCTTGGAAGTTACAGACCTTCCTGGATTTCTTTTTGCTCTGGTCGAGGTATAAGTCACTTCATTCTTCCACATAATTCAGGCTATTCCTCTTAGAACATACGTTCAGATACACACAATATTTTTGCCTCCCAAACTTCCTGCTACCTGCTGATGTGCCTGCATATAGAAAAATTGGGTGCAAAGTCTTTTTTGCCTCCTCTGAGGAAAGACATGTTTCTTTTGAATAAAAGAGTTTATTTCCCATAAAATAGATATAGTCCACACTATGAAAATTTAAGACTCCCCTGGCTTAAGAATACAGTGATTGTTCATTAAAAACATATACTGGTAATGTTGAGAAACCCTTTGGTTTTACTTCTTGCTGACATTGTACAGATTATGAGAGCATAGAGAAAAGTTCAGGCAAATATGTTTTTTACCTGCATACAGCCTCATCTGGTCATTTGCTAACAAATGCCATTAATATGTGGCTTTTGTGAAATTTATGGTGGCAGAAGATAAATTTCTCAAGGTTTGGTATTGTATACACATACCATTTCATGTAATGGGTCTTCCTCCTCAAACTCTCACTACATATTTTGAAAGCTTTATGTACAACTCATAGTTCTAAGAGAAAAAGAAAATAACAAAAAGAATAACAAATCCAGAAGAGTATAATTTACAGAATAAAAACTAATTAACACAACAGAATTTACAAATCCATGAAAGATTCTCTTTTGATTATTCCAAAATTATGGGAAGAATCAAAAGAGCTACAGTTTCAATCACCTAAACTCCTCAAGACCCATATTAGATGCTGAGTGTTATTAAGACAGATGTCTGTAACTGTGTAAATTCGCTGTGATGAAGAAGTATCAGAATAAGCATGAAATTAGTCCTGAAATATTGTGAAATCCTGCACTGTTAATATACCCTGAGGAGGATGTTACAGCTGAGGTTTAGATGTACTTATATAAAACTCCTTATCTTGAAGCTAATGAAGAGATACTGACAGTTTTGCTGCAGTGTGGAGTGTTCTAATGACTACAGATTAGTCATTTTCTAAAGCAGCATTCCCCAGTGATTCCCCACCCCAAAAATCATAACCCAAAACACGCAACAGAATGTCTTTAATAATTAAAAAACCCCAAACAAAAACAAAACAAAAACACAACAACAAGGAAAAACCAAAACAACCCCCCCAGTCCCTCACAGCTTTATGTCAGGAAAGCTGGAAGCATTTATAGTTACATTCTCCACAACAAAAAAAGCCAGAGATGACAGTGGATTTAGTGAAGCAGCCAGTTAATTGTTACGGTGAGGGTTTTAATTTTCTTTTCTATGTAAATCACAATTGAGGAAAGCATCTGCCACCTCTGATATTTCCTGTACAGTAAATTTAAATGGATTAATCACCCTGCTTGTTCTGAAGTTCTGAGTAATGACAGGTACTTGCCAATGGTCTGTGGAGTCCCTGGCTCATTGGTTTTTAGCTGTCTTGAGGGAATTGGTGAGGCTATGGAAAGATTTAAAGAGAAATTAAAAAATAAATCACACTCAAACATTTTTTTCCCACCCATTTCTACACCCTATCATCAGAAACTGATTAAAATATTTTCTAGGAGACCAAGTGGGTTTGCTAGCAGATTATTGGGATAGCATTTTACTTGATCTCAGCCAAATCAAGATTCTTATGTTGACTTTGCACAGGAACATTTTTACCAGTACAACAGAATTCCTTAATTCCTTAATGGTTGATATAAAGTGTCTCAGTCAATATCCATTTTTCCAAATAATTTGTGTGATTTTTGTGTTCTATCCACTCCCATTCTTGAGTTCATGGAAGTTTAGCAGCTCCCAGAGTCCGTGTGAACAACTCACAGACAACTGTCTTGCCTTGTCATATGGTACCTTTCACTTTCTTTGAAATTCCTTTAAATCCCATAAAAAAAGACAGACTGGGGCGTTCAAAAGATGGAACGGGGTTGGTAAGCTGCTTTCAGAGCCTGCCCAGTGCTCATTTTACAGGTAAACATTGTAGTTGCCATGGGGTCTTGCACAACTTTAACAGTGAGAGAAGATGATACAAGAAAAAAATATCCCTTTTAAGGAACATGCTGCACTGCTTAAAGGAAACTCCTGGTCCACAGAGAGAAAATAAGAAACTGGGAACTAGAAAACATGGTATGATTTACTTGTAAGAAAATCTTTGCCTTTCTAAAGACAGTACATCAGGCTCTTGTGCTTCTGAATTCTTTCATCATTTTTAAAAATATCTTTGTTATCCTCATATTCCTACTTTTCATTTCTTTTCTTTTTTAAATTTGATTTTTGCATTTCACTGCCTTAAAATTTATTTCACATAAAATATGCAATTGTTCTTTAATTGTTTTATTTAAAAAAAAAAACACAACAAAACAAAAACCAGAAAAAACCCTGTTCTATCAAGAGTAATTTTCTAATATTTCTGTGTGGTTCTTAAAGTGAAGAGATTTTTTTTCTGTGCCTGAGCTAAAATTAATCATAGTGAAGGCCTATAAACCATTAAAAAACAAATGCTGCCAAAACTCATCAGCCTTGCAGAACTCAAATGATGAGAAGATAAATAGCTGTTTTGGTGAGATTAGTTGTATGTTGAATTAGTTGTTTGTAGGAAAGAGAGAAAAAATCTGTAAGGTGAGGTCACAAATCTATGGCTGAAATCTCTTCTGCTGTCATTTTCTAAACGAATCATTGATTTAAGCAGCTATCTATTTTACACCTTGTGCTATTTCACAGGCTGCTTAAATCAATGATTCATGTATACCAGATTGGAAGACAGTAGCTATTTCTTAATATAAAACTTTTTCTTTTTAATTAAGAGGCAAAACACTTGTTAATGAATTTAAAATGGACATGTTGCTACAAAGAGTGTAATGACCACAGATTCAGATTCCTATCATTGTCCCAAGAAAAAACATCCTTGTTTTGCAGGAATATAATTTTGTCCATGTCATGCTCTCTTAGCTATGTTCAGATAAATCAGGGATGCTTCACAGGAAGGACAGCCAACTGCTTCATTTTCTTATCCCAGTGCCAACAAGGATGTGCAGCTTTTTATTCAGGTTGGAAGTACAGCTAAAAAATATATATATAGTTATTTGAACACGGAGTTTATAATATATAATATGGATTGAAGGGTATAAATTATGTTGATTTTTCTGCTGGGTTTGTCAGTACATGAATAAAACAAAGAACAACAGTCTCCACGGCAGTAGTGTATTATTTAATCCAGACAACATAAAGACTGGCTGATCAGACTATGATCATGTTTCTAAACCATAACAAAACATTATTTTTTTATTTCTCCTCAGAAATCCTTTTCAAAAAAAATGTTGTAAAAATATAATCTTTACTGTCAGTGTTACATGTGGTCTAACCAACCCTTTCCTTTCAGTGGTGGATGAACAATGGCATTTTCTCTTCAGAAAGTATTCTGAGGTGGGATATAAATGAGAAGATATACTGGATCAGTCAAAGGGATGGTTTCATATGTAATCAATGCAGTAAGTGAATTTGGGCTATTCTTTACAGTCAGTTTTGAGTATGATTGCCTATCTTCCAGCTCATGTGTCTTTCTGGACAGGTGTATGATATACACCTACGTAAACCATTGATAAGACCAAAAAGACGCCTTGGAGTCTGAATTATCTGGATTCAGGCAGACACAGAATTTCATACTGGTTTTGTCAGCCAGCCGCCAGTAGCTCATGACTGCCACACCACATACCAATGAACCTGTCATTTGAGTAGGGATAGGTCTGAGCTCTCAGTAGCCCATTCCACCTCTTTCCCTGCCCCAGGTCTGTACCTGAAGAAGCATCTCTCCAGACCTGAGGCAGAGTGAGCATCAATATACAAACAGCTGCTAATCTTTCAAGGGAATGGCTGGTGGTGCTAAAGAAGAGCTTGAGCCAGGTGTCCTGTGTTGTGCTCTCTCTTATACATAATATAAATACTTTTATTCTAATATGCATATTACCTGTGATAATTCTAGGTTAGAAATAACTAAATATATGGAAGTTATCTGTGAATTTTTCACCAAGAAAGCTGGAGAGAGAAGCTGGGAGTATAAAGCCATATAGCTCAGTCTGATTTTATTGAGATAAAAAGAGCAATGGGGAACAACGTAAGATTCCACTGACATAGGACAAGGATTTGGGAAAGCTACAAGTAACATTATTAAGACAATTTAACCTAAATTTTCTCTTGTTAAGTGGATTAAAAAAGAATAAAAGACAGCTACAATAGTTTTGTAAGGAAAAGGTCAAAGGTGTAAGGATGAAAACTAAAGGAGTTGAAAAGAGAAGAAACCAAGGCTAAAGAATCTGTGACTAGTCTCCTGATTGTGAATTTCCTTTCAATGCACAGCTGTAGAAATGTAAAAGCTTTAAGGCTTCATATCAAGCTAGGTTTCGTTTTGCTCCTGTTTTTCAGGCTGTGAGGAGAAGAGGCTGCTGTCCAGGCTTGACTCAACCCTTCGGCAAGGTCCGGCTCACAGGGTAATAGAATCTGTGGGTAATAGGACACATCACAGCTCCTACACACCCACTATCCTAAAGGGCTGACAGATGGTGCTTATTGTTTCTGTCCATCTTTGGTGGTCACCAGATGAGGTATCCAACATCTTTTATGTCTCTCTTTGTTTCTCCTGCTTGTCTCAGAAAGAAGCATCCAGAAGGGGAGCTCCTAAGCAGAAGGTATGTATTGCTTTTGCTATGCTGCTGAGCATGGCACTTCTTCTTGCTCTAAGCTTCTCATGTGTCTAATATGTTTAGGAACCATCTAACCCTTACTCTCTGGGCTTTTCGGTCTTTGAGTGCCTTATATTCTCACATTCTGCATTTAACACAATGTATCTCTGATTTTGATGCTCCCAATCCTTCTGTTGTAGAAAAAAGTAATAATAATTACAACAATTTTTCTTCAAGAAATTACTCTTTTAAAAGTAAAATACGAGTTTCAAAGAGTTTATTATACAAATACTGCACCTGTTTTCAGCTAAGAGCAGGATCACAAATGCTATGATTCAGGGAGCAGAGAAGAGATTCAGGAAGTTAATAAAATGTGTTGATTACTTTATGAAGAAGTTGCAAGCTTATGAATCCTTAACACTGTGCAATTAGCGACTACCAGTGAAAACACACCCTCCTCAGGACATCAGCAAATCCATGAATTTCAATAAAGTTACAACTAAACCAATTAACAAGTGAACACAAAATCAATTATTGTGAAACAGGCTAGAACAAAACAATGACAAATGCTAGTTTTAAAGCAAGAACAGAAAAAAACCCAATGTATTAGCATTTCAAACATGTATTAACAGGCTACATGTATTAAAACATATAAGAATGATAGATCTTATACAAAGATTTACATGTGCATAAAAACACATCTTAAAATATGACATTTAAAACAAACCCCACAAAAAATTCTACCCCAATACATTTGAAGATTACTTCTCTTTTATCTTCTTAAGTATTAAGAAAGACCTCAAATTTGTGGCTTAAATCAAAGAAATGCTAATTAGACAAAGAAAAAATGTTTCTTTATCTTTTAAGTCTTTTAACTTTAGCTTTATGTAACAGCAGCCCAACTTACAAACAGAGGAAGCCAGTCATGAGAACGTATGATGTACTGCAGAGCTCATAATTATTCCTTAAAGGATAGCACATGGAAGCATTCTGTCTTTTTAATTTTTGTAATGGGGGGTTTCACAGAAATATCCCATGCACACAGCCTCTGGACATCTGAGTATACGATGTCACTAGTTCAACATAAATACAGTCTTGCTCTTAAGAATGATGTCAGAGGACCCATTGTTCATGGTCATTGTTCATGGTCAAGCTGCTGAGACTTCACAGATAGGAGTCCTCAGATTCCTGCTATTTTAGGAAGCTAATGGAGAGAGTCAGAGACTCATGGCTTTGTAACATATTGCTCCTGTTGATTATGCTTCTAAGGCTAGGTGGCAGCATTGTCAACTCTCATGATTTTTATCATAAGTTTCCTAATATTTGGTATTTTCCTGAAAACGCCAGCTGTCAGAATGCCAAGTTGCCCTGAAAAACTCTGTGTTTCTTTAAAACTGTGTTTTTAATTGTCTGATGGTCAGAAACATGGCTAGAGCTCAAAAAAGAGGGATGATAAAACTGGAGGGGGAAGTAGAGTCTGAGGATCATTTTATGCAACCAACAACTAATAGCATAATTTAAATCACTAAATAAATCACCTGCAACATTGAAATAAATGATAGTGATAACGAAAGAATCCTCCGGTTCTCCTGTCAGAAATTGAGAGGCAAAACCCAGTGCAGGTGGAGAAAAGCATTTCCCTCTTTTGTTCTCAGGATTAATGGTTATTTTTTGGCTGTCAGCTAAAGACAGTTATCTTATATTTCCAAAGAGCTTTATCAACTTATCTGTTCTTATCCTTTTTCCACTTTGCCCTATTGTCATTTTATATAAGATACTCAAGTCAGAGATCATCTATTTTTATATCGCTGCCAAACACCAAGTACAACTCCAATGTGAAATAAATAAATAATTACAGTATTAATAATGTCAAATATTCATTAAAAACACTATCACAACAACCTTCCAGGAGTAAATTCTTTTATACTTGTAATCAGTTATGAAATATTCATTTGTTGTTGATCCTGTATACAGCAGTTAATTTGGCAGTAATTACGTGAAGAAAGTTACTAAAAATACACAGTGCTTAAATACTTATGCTGCTACCAAGCTCACAATTGAATTATGAGATATCCCCTACTTAACATATTTTAGCTTTCAGTTGAATATGTAATTTAGATTGCATTACCTGTATTTTTCAATTTCTTTAAATGGCATTAACCTTTCTTTTACCCACATTAAATTTTTTCACTTCAAATACATGAAACTCATTACATGGTAAAATAATTCATGTTATAATTTATTGATATAAACTCTAAGCAGGATTGTTCAATTTTGCTTAAATTTACTGTAGAAGAAAAATTCTGCACAATCTTATAGTGGAATTCTAATTTTTCTATATTTTCTTTGGATTTGTTTGGGAGTATTGTCAAACACAGTGTATTTTTGCTACCTTTCCACATTCAACATTCAGTTGCAGATTGTGTATTTTGTCTTTGGCACAGCGACTCTAGGATTTTGTTTTTCAGTCTTCAGCTTGTAGACACCTAAGAGCACTTGCAAAGTGTGGATTCTAGTATAATTTAAACCTATTGTGTACTAATTTTCCTAAATTCCTGTCTCAGAGGGCCATGGATTAAGCATTCAGGCACTGATTTTTAGAAGTATTGATGGCAATGACTTCTATTTATAAAAAAATAAATTGAATTGGCCATTCTATGTAATTTAGTGCAAACACTTGCTATAGCTTCTATTTAAAAATATACTGTGAAAGTTGTCTATATTGAATACAGAAAGCCAAGGGATTTGAAAATTTCAAGGAATTTATGCTAATTTCTTCAGAAAATCTATTTTCCATTAAATATAAATAAATACATAAACCAATATAATATGCATATGTAGGTATATGAAAGTTGTTTTTAATATGATACAATTTTGCTCACTGATTTAGATTTTCTGCCAGGCAAATTTAAATGGCAGATTTAATTTCAAGATGCTCTGACCAAAAGCAGAATAGTTAATTTTCTTAAATTAAATTTACTTCACTGTTTCAAATCAACTTATAAACAAATAAGCTGTATTATCCTATTAGAACATCAGATTATGGACAGTGCTCTCATAGGCCAAACTCTGATATGGGTAATAAATTCTTATAGTGAAGTTTGAATTTTCGCCTGATAAAGTTTTTTGGCATATGGTGCAACGCACAGAATTCTCAATGAATGTAGTGAACTCTGGAAAACATCAGAACAATGCATATATTTTACATGTTGATTTTCATAAGAAAACATTACAACAATGCATATATTTTACATGTTGATTTTCATAAGAAAGTACCTCTTTTCTTAATGCAGCTAAGGGTCATTAATAATGATATATCTAAATTGTCCAACTGATTCATAAACTCACATATAAAGACAAGTGTAAACTGCAAATCGTGTTCAATTATCTGGTTTATTGTAACAGTAAAGGAAAAATCACTTGGTTTGATTTTAATGTGCATAAAAGCAGATATGAAAAATATTAGACTTTTCCACCCAACATATACAGCTAGTTTAAAATATAAATATAGGGTATATTTAACGCACTGTGTGTGTGGGTTCGTGAAGGGTAGCTGCATTTCCCTGAAACATCCCTGGCAAAGGATTGTTCTGGTGGGTGCAGTACAGCACTCCAGCAAGCTTACTCCTTTCACCCGCGTGGCTGTAGGGTGCGGACTCTCACACACACACACTCAAGCTGGATAGCCCAGCATTACCAGAAGCAAAGAATCAGGAGGGTTCTCCCATATAGTATGTATGCCACGGACAAGATTTATTGCAGGCTGCCGTGAAGGGAGACCAGACACAAAAGACAGCGGACAACGCAGTGTCCAGGGTTTACGTACAGGAGCATGCAGGGTAACAAGCCAATCAAACAGACCAAGTTTGCCTAGCACCAGAAAGCCTGACAGGAGAGGCTTTTCCTTTTTCACCATGATTTCAGGGGGTGTTGTTAGACCTTGGAATTGGCCCACCAGTAGGCCCCTGCTATTTCAGGGCTCCTTGGCCCCTCAGCCATCACAATTGCTGGCTCAGTCACCTCAATGTATATTAAAGAAAAAAAAAAGAAAAATAGGAATGTGAAAATCTAAAAATAAGTCTTCTGACCCTCTGTTAGACTTGAGTTTGTTGGTTCAAACTGTTTACCTAATTTTTTTTTTTAAGGGAAAAAAAGTGTGGGTCGGTGAAATAAAAATGTTCTGAGCCAGGTTCCTCTCCATCCTCTGATAGAACCCTGGAAATAATCCTAGAAATGTCAAATTCATGTAATATACTACCTAAAGATTTTCAGCTACAGCATGCTAAAATAATGTTGAGGTTACTTTGGATGCAACTTCTGGAAGATACCCAGCATGGAAAAGGCAGATGTCTCCCTTACTCTAGTATTCTTTCCCTTCAGAGTAGCAAGCACTGACCATGTACGTCTTGCAGTTTAAGATATATACCTCCGCAATTAAATTGAGATGGATTTTAGACGTTTTCATCTCCTACCTCAAATACCCCTCTCTTGAGCTGGACACTAATTATCAGCCACCCAAACCCAAGTATGCACCAGGGACCAGCAAGGTCAGCTGCACTACAGGATTCAGGGAGCTGGGAGTGAGGAGCTGGGGGTGGCAGCACAGCTGAAAGCACTTTGCAGTTAGAAGTGACTACATAAGGAAGAAATCATTAGCACTTGTATTGGGTTGGTATGGCTAGGTTTTGATAGTGGGATGGCTACAGAGGCAACTTCTGTAAGAAGCTGCTAAAAGCTTCCACTACATCCGACACAGTCAATGCTAGCTGGCTCCAGGACCTACCACTGGCAAATGCTCAGCCCATTGGCAACGCTGGGAGAACCTCTGGGATAACATATTTAAAAAGGAAAGCAATTTATTACACAGAAGAAAATTGTAACCAGAAAAGAGTGAGAATATGTTAGGGCAACAACTCTGCCAACACTAAGGTCGGGGAAGGAGGAGAGGGAGGAAGTGCTCCAGAGACTCCCCTGCAGGCCATGGTGAGGCAGCTGTGCCCCTGCAGCCCCATGGAGGTCCACAGAGGAGCAGAGGTCCATTTTCAGCCTGTGCAGGTCACCAGAGGAGATGGATGCCTGAAGGAGGCTTCCTGGTAGGACCTGTGGACTGTGGAGAGAGGAGCCCAAAGCATAAAGTGTGTGGGCAGGACTTATGATCCTGTCGAGGGGACGCACTGGAGCACCCTCTTGCTGAAGGACTGAACCCTTGGAAGAGACATGCTGAAGTAGGTTATGAAGAACTGCGGCCCAGTAGGAAGGACTCACACTGGAGAACATGGAGGGCTGTCTCCCCTGGGAAGAGCCCCATGCTGGAGAAATGGAAGGAGAAAGAGAAAGTAGCAGCAGAAAAAAATGTGTGATGAACTGACTCTAACTCATATTCCCACCTCCCTTCACTACTGGTGGTAGAGAGAAGATCAGGGATGAAGCTAAGTTCAGGAAGGAGGAAGAGGGAAGGTGGTGTTAAGATTTGGGTTTATTTCTCATTATCCCTGCTTTTATTGCTAACTAATTCAATTAATTTCCCCAAGCTGGGTCTGTTTTGCCCATTTTAGTAATTGGCGAGTGGTCTGTCCCTGTCTTAATGCAACCAATGAGCCTTTTGTTGTATTTTCTTCCCCCTGTCCAGCTTAGGAGGGGAGTGATAGAGTGGCTTGGTGGGCACGTGGCATACAGCCAGGGTCAGACCACCCCACAATTTTAACCATCTCAGTACAACCACCATGCCTTTATAAAAATCTTCACCAAACCTCCATAGAGCTGTTGGCCTTCCCTATATGACATAAGTTTGTGTGGTTCTCTAGAAGGGTATTTACATAGTGGATGTCATTCAGCATCAAAACTTTACAGACTGCTCTTTGAGAATAAGTGAAATGAATCAGATTTTGTACTTCTCAACACAACAGGACAGCCTAAAGGAGAGACAATTTTCTTTCTTGGAGATGGAATGTAATGAGGGCTGTGTTGTTAAGTTCAGGTAGTCCACGGCACTGCCTGTGATTTTGATCGCTCTTGAGACAAAGTGGAATAATAGGCTTATGAGAGATGAAAGGAAGAAAAGGGTATGGAGCCTGAATATCAGCAGTAACTGCCTAATAGCCAGAACATTAAGAGGTTTCAGGTTTTTATTTTAAACATTAAACCAATGGACTAATTAAGCAGCACATAGAGATTGCTCAAGGGTTTCAGTTTCACAACGTGTCACATAGGCACCGTAGGACAAAACAATTCAGAGTATACTGCAGGGAACAGCTTAGCATTAGAAGAAGAGAATGATTTTGTAACCTAACTCTTACGGCTCCCTCATATGCTGATTTCTTTGTGCCAGTGGCAACTCACCTGAGTAAAAAGGGTGAAACAACCACGGGATTTGGTCTAATTTCCTCTGTAGTTGTCATTTTCCAATCTAGTGTGAGTCATCACAGTCCTTCTCAATAACTATTGCTCTTCATATACCCACAGGACAGACATACTAAGACACTTATTTTTAACTATATTCTTAGGTCATGGTAAGCCAGTGATTTAATTTCATGCTCCTTTCTCCCCCTCCCCTAATTTCTAGTGAGCTCAGTTTCTATTTTCTATCTATATTTTAAAATGCCTGATTGCTTGTTTGAAGCTGAAGTGACATGCTTGGACAATGGAGTCTGCCTTCCTTTCTTCCTCCAAATCTCATTAAAAGGAGGAAAAAATAGATGCTGCACTTGATAAAAATCATATCTTTTTTTGCCGCACTTGATAAAAATATTTTGTCTGTCTGGAACACACAGGAGATTGCTCCATTTTGTATGAGGTTGAATAATGACCTATAAATTGTAACAAATGAAGGAAAATAAGCTAACAATGGATTGATCTTAGAGGACTTAGAAATTTTGAGGGCGATCTACTGCCTGACAAATTTGCTACCAGTTTGTAGTAACACAGAGACCAAATGCCATTTACTATGTGTTTAAAAAACGTGGTATTTATAATTTTGGCTATTGATTTCTATGGTCACAACATTGAGCTGATTAAAAAAATAGATAAGCTTAAACCATAGCTTTAGGCGTGAAACACTGCCTGAAAAAATTACATCACCTTCTAAGAGTATCTAGGTTATCAACTGAGAACAATTTAATATGCACCTAAACAAAACCTTCTCCTAAAAAGTAAAAAAAACCCCTTGTTCAGTTGTTGCTAAAACTCTCTTGTATTTTTTCTTTTCTGACAAACCTTTCCTACTTCTATTCCCTACTTGGGTGACATCTCTGAAAGCAAGTTTTTGACTGTAATTTCACTGATGCTGAAGATGTGATACTGAACCTCATTTTGGAGCTTCTCATTGCTACCTTGGCACATCTGCTGGGATGTTTCCTTTAAGAGGAGACTTTTCCTTTGTGAAAGCAAATGTTCTTTCCTTGAATAAGATTCATAATTTTTCCCAGACAAACCATATCACTCTAATAATTTGATCATGGGACATGAAGTGAATTTGAAACCTCTTGAAATTCTACTCAGATGGCAAGTCCTTTCAAGATCAGACAAAGGTTCACTTTAAATATCAATATAATCTATATTTTAAGAACATTTGTGTCCTGGGTTGCAGTGTATTCTATTACCATCCTCATGAGCTGTTGAAACCAGGTGGGGCAATGTTTTTTTGCCTCCTCCCTCCGGACTGTCTTTCTGTTAATGGCCCATCATTGTCTTGCTGCATGACTCGGTGATAACTCCCTCCGGACTATCTTCTGTTAATGAGCCCAATCAAAGCCTTGCCTCATGACTCATTATCCTATTGTGAGATGCTCCACCCAGAAGGAGGAACCAAGCATTCCGTCCTGGATATAATTTGAGATTCCGAACACCAGAAACACCTTTCTACTGGATTCCCATAGGACAGGAATTACATAGCCACCACTGGACCTTCCAAGGAAGAGCAGACCCTTCTACAGGATCACTGCTTCAACAGAACCACATCCATCACTTCAGGAAGACTGCAGCCCCACCATGTTATCAGACTGCTACCACCACCCTGACTAGCACGGTGTCAGGTTGTATCCTGACTCTGTCAGTTTGAACCAGTGTTTTCTGCCTTTTTAAAAATTTTCCCTATTAAATTGTTATTCTGACTTAGTACCTCCCACTGGTTTGTTTTCAAACTACTACAATTTGTTATAAAAATTCCATTTTCCTAATCACATGTCCAGCTATTTCTCTTCTTGTTGGATTCAAATCTCTCAATGCACATATTTCTGCAGAAAATAGGTATAAATGAAGAGAGAAGGAAATAGCCCAACTGCTTTTACAAAATTGTGTCAGTATGGCTTTGAACTTTCATCACATTTTCCAAAATGCTAAGAAGATGCTCACATTTCAGTGATCTACATAGTATCACTTCTTACTTTAGCAGGTCCTGATAGCTCCTCTGCACACAGCAGCTTGAATTTCCTGATGGCTTGACGACATGTTTTTGGCCATTATTGCAAGGGCTTGACGCACTCAAGAGGCTGATAAGCACTGAGGCTTTACAATGAAGAATGACATTATCAAGCAAGTTGAACAGGAGCTGCAGGCAATTTGGTTCAGTCTTACATTACTCAAAAAAACCCCAGGCGCCTGGAGCAGATCTAATTTGTAATTTCCAAACAATATGTAAATTTACCAACCGAAAGAGAAGCAACCACACAGGACATAGAAAGAATGGTTGAACCGGGTAAAAAAAGCTGCCTACTATACTTCCAGGTTGTGGAGATGTATCAAGAGGGTAGAAAGCTGGTTCTGTTATAAACATGTGTCATGTCAGAAAGAAAGAGAACATTCAATAGAGTCCATGGGGTGTTTTGCATCTCCATTAGACAAGTGATAACCATACAGTGTAATCTGAAAATGAAAAGCCCTGAAAACATGCTTGCTTAATTTTTAAACCATGGGTTTACACTGAAATAAATGTTATTAGCTAAAATAGCGCTAAATATGAAGGTGGGTTTTTTTTTCCTATGGATTTAACTGCAATAAATACTTTCTATACAAGTGGGTTGTAGGGAATAGCTGTTTGTTTGTTTTTGTCCACTGGCAGTATAAGTATAGAGAGAGGAATTTTTCCTTACTTGTAATCATTTTCTTTTATCTTTAGTAAAGATTCTGCCTTGGGTCTTTCAAAATAATTCTGACAAAGCAGTGGTGGCCAGAATAGTGAACAGCTTGCTCTTATTTTCTGTGCTTTACCAGTTCCACATTACAATGGGAAATATTAGAGCTTGCTTGCTTCTTTGTTCAAATTTAAATCTAACTCCTTCAAATTGAATTTGGCCTAGAAAGAAAAGACGTGTTAGCCACATCTGGCCTGGTTTCAAAACATAAAATTGAGTTTCTGATCAATTAGTACCTGATATGTTATCTATTTATATGGTTAGCCAAAAGGGAAGAAACATTACAAAACAGTGTGCTGTTATTAAAACTACTAATTTTTTAAAAATCATACAGATGGAAAAAGAGCACTGGGGATCCTGAAGCTGAGTAAGAAACTGTGGACCTAAATATACATATCCTTATATCTCAGGTAGGTCAGGTCTCACCCTACACTTGATTTTTCCTATTGGAATGTATATTATGGAAATGAAATGCGAGGTGGGTCTTTCCCTTATACAGGTGCAGCCTAAAGAAAGAATGCAGCCCTGTCCAGCATAGAGAATTTTTTTAAAAGTCCCTCAAGATACCTTAATTCCTTTTGTGTCCTTAACCCTCCATCAGTATTGGGCTAGGGATTATTGAAAGTTTTTGAAGAGTGTTAAGAAGGAGTCAAATATTAACAATAATTGGGCAGTGAGATTTAAGAACTTTTACCACCTCAAGATGGTCCCTGGTTTCTGAAGATCTCTGTGGGGAGCAAGAAGAAACCTCTTCCCACCCCAAAGGAGGTAAAACTAAATTCCATCAGTGGAAACATGGAGTGTTCCTCAGTGGTCTTATGCAATATGCACCTTTGTGCTCCAGCTGTTTCTCAGTGATCTCTATGCCATGCATTTAGCCTGTCCTTCTGAGCTTTCATTGAAAATCCCAAAAGTGGCAGCATCACTGGAAAATGAAATCAAAGGTGTCTATATGCTGGGGTGGAGGAAGAGTCGGAAAATATTTTCTAAGCTCGTGAAATGACACTGAACTTTTTTTCTATTTTTTTGGTAATAGCTTTTTCTTCATGGTAATGCCATGGTCCTCTAGACATAAGGGTTGTTAGAAGTTTACAGCCCCTTTGATCAGCTGTAGTGCATGCTATTTTTATTGTACTGATACTTAGAGAACATTTTATGTCTAAACTGTGGATACTGAGAAGTCAAAATTTTCTGCTTTGGTAAGTATTTTGCAATCTGATTTCATTCCACCGTAAAGCTAAGAAGGAAAATGGTCAGTTTCAATTGTTTTGGGTTTTTTTCTTGAAAATATCAATTTATGCAGAACATTGTTATACCAAGTTTTTTTGACAAAAGGAAAGATTTTTTTTTGCCATTTAAAAACTTTTGAGTAATACAGGTGAGAATAGAAGTAAGGTTGAGTGTGAAAAAAATCACCAAATGCTCACATTTTAAAAGTGAAAAATGGAAATGTATAATAATAATAAAAAGGTAGTCTATTCTTATGGCATACAGGGGTTTTTATCTGTTGGCTTTTATTCCAGTGAAGCTTGTTTAAGATTCATTTGACTTAGATAGTACCACAGACGTTTCATGCAGCTGGTTTATTTTTTAAATTATCTGATGGATATATATTAGTAACATTTTAAGATGGACCAATTCAAGCCATAAAGGGAAACAATTGGTTGCCCATCTCCATCTTATTTCTCCAAATGTCACAATTCCATCTAGTGGACAGGTTAACACAAAGTATATGTTATGCTGAATTTTCTTCAGTTACCTCTGCTTAATTTATCTGGCATGGTCACTGACTTCTGTGCTGAGTTTCTGTTTGTAACCAAGGAAATCCCAGCAAAGCTGAGAGCAACCCAGTGTACTGAAGCAAAAGCTGGGGTCCATGTCTTGAATATTAAAGATCATCCACTGCGTGCACCATTCTTCAGACGGTGCTTTGAAACCAGTTTGGGGTTACAATCCCTCAGTCTGTGCCAGCTTAATGCAGCTCTGTGGACTAAAACCAAGGAGCTACATTATGCAGGAAATTGCAATAGAACAAAAGACATCTGGAAATGTGAAAGGCTTGAAGAACCATGTGCTCACAAACCTATCTGTCTTTGCAGAAGGCTTTTTGAGGCCTTTCCAGGAATGGTGTTGCACTGTGTTATTTTATCAATATTTCTCATATGAAGGTATAATTTATAGGAACACCTTGGCCAGGCTTAGCCAATCCATTTTCCAGGTGAATGTGCATGGAGACTCAAACTGAGAGGAAACAAAAGCCTGATATTCCATCCTGTTCTTTGCTAACGTTCTTGTCCACAAAGCAGTGAAGCTTACCTCCAAATCAGTACCCATTGAAATGGGTACACAAAATAGATACAAGCATAAAGTATTATGGAAATCTAGATTCTAAAAAGCCCTGGTTGAATGTTCAGAAGTGACAGTGACTGCAACTGTTGTTAATGGCTTTTAGAAACAACAGGTCCTGAAATTTAAATATGTCATATTGCTGAAACTAGTGTTAAATGTGAATTTAATTTCTCAAATTTCTAGACATCAGCAAATATGCACCTGTTATGCCCAGAAGCAAAGAGCTCAGCATAGAGGAATACTGCTGTGATTCACAGCTACTCCTATTTACTTTTGCTTTATTTTTTAAAAACACATTAAGAAAATTTAAATCAAGCTGTATGAAACTGGAAATAGAAACTTTAATTCTTCATCTTAGGTTTCTGAAATTGATTTAAAATATCATACAGGTTTAAAATGACAAAAAATGATAGCTTAATCTTTAAGTCATTCTGCCATGTGCAGTAAACCTGGGATTACCCTCTGCAGAACTGAAGTCTTGAGTTCTTTGCCAGGAGAAGGCATCTCGTTCCTCACCTGCTTCAAGATTAATAATATCATTCCAATGAGATTAGAGCCATTAGTCTTCCTGACCTGACCCAAATGGTACAAATGGGATTTTAAAGACAGCATCTACTGAAAGATCCAGGAGAATGATGAGGTACACAGAATAGCTACCATGAGGAATCAGCAGTGATAGACTGTCAGTGTTATAAAGAAGATACCCTATTAAGTTTAGCTATTATCTCTGAAGAAGATTATAGTCATAGATCTTGACCTTTAATTAAATGGACAGCACAAAGACTGAAAGATAAACAAACTTGTGCAAAAAGTGGCAACTTTTACTGACTTGGTAAATAGTCTGTGAAGTGGAAAAGGGGCAGTGACCAATGGGATGTTTTACAGATTCCTTTTTCTCTCATTTGTTGATGAGGCAAAAAGTGATGATGATCACTCTTTGATATAACAGAAGTTCTGCTATATTGACTAAAAGTATTTCTACAACTAGGAAAGGAAGAAAGGAAGAGGAGGATGAGGAGGAGAGGAGAAGCAGGGAAAGGAAAGGATTGTTTACATTGGATCAGCATGTATTTTGAAGGTGTCTTTGCTTTTACTCTCTAGAGAACTGGTTTACTTGATGTTGAATAATAATGAACAGTAGATAAACTTTGGCTTTCACTTGTCCTGAATGTCACTTCCCCTGGGTCACAGTATGGCAGGATAATAATATCCATCATCTTACCTCACATTTTCTAAATACTGAAAAAGATACACAATGAGAAAATGTTGGTGACTTCTGAAGGTGACATTGTGCCTGGAATAAGTTTATTTCTCGAACTTTCATTATCCAAGGACACTCACATAAAGTACTATGTGCTTGTTCAGAGTGCGGTGTACCTTACTTCATGATCAATCCTAGGATAATGTTCTATTTGTAGAATAAGCCTATGTATGCATGAGCATACAGCACAAGCAAATCTGTTAATTATTTATAAACAATATGCCAAGAATTGCTGAGTTCTCATAATCAGTTGGTTATTGAGAAAAGACAAAACTGTTTTATTTAATAACACTTAAAATCATGATGGATTCAGCTTTTTTTGCTCTTAATTTCATCATCTCCATGAAGAGAAACCAGTATTTAAACAATCTGAAATTCTTCATTGCAATGTTTTAAGACTTAAGTCCTCCATTATAAAAGTTGCAATGTATAAAAGAGTCTCATGACCAAGAGCTTTGAAGATGATATGACTACAAACAATACCAATTCAGTGAACTCTTAAGATGAAAGCTTGTATACACAACAGGAAAAATATATAGTTATTAATATAGTTGACAAATAATGAACATTCTGAGCTGATTTAAAAGAGGTTCCACAAATAACCAGTCAACAACAAATTATGTATGTTAATGGAAGGTCCTATTGCTCTTAACAAATTTATTTTGTTTAAAATTTTATATTTACAAGGAAAGTCTAAGGCAATTCACTGAAACTTATTTTAAGTATTTGAGTTTGAAAAGTTTCCCTGGACCTTGTGAAGAAAGCATACATTTCCCAGCTGACTTATACATACATGACATAGATGATTTTTGTTTTCGTACAAAACAAGGACCTGCTGCTTAGAGCAACCTGGAAGTTTCTGCCTCGTCTATTAAGACTTAGCTAAATGTTGGGTTCTTGCATTTTTGGGTTCAGCTGTAACAACACACAGTGCAGTGAATGGTACATCTTGCCCTGTGTGTAAAATCATTTTACTATAACAAAGAGTAGGAGTGGGTCCTGTAGCTCCAGCTGTAGTACCCAACACTTTCATCAGCTGAAGACTCAATTTTTGATTCCAGATCGTGACTGAGATGGCAGCTGTCACATAATACAACTGTCTATTATTGTAACCTAGTGGTTTTCATCTGAATAAGAAAATATTTGTGGGGTATAAAATGAAATAACAGCAAAGATATGTGATATCAGAGGATCAGTAAGTTTGGAAAAGACCTTTAAGATCATTGAGTTCAACTCTAAACCTAGCACTCCCCTGTTCACCACTAAATCAGTCCCTAAGTGACATCCATGTTTTTTTAACACTTCCAGGGATGGTGGTTCTAGCACTTCCCTGGATAGCCTATTCCAAGGCCTGACCACCCTTTCAGTGAAGAAATTTTTCTATGTCTAATCTAGTCCTGGTAAAGCTATTTAATCTTTTTTACTGTATAATAACCTAATGGAATGTGCTTTCACCTCTGGAAGTTCAACTTCTGAAATGGTCATCTAAATCATCCATTGTAACAAGCCCCATGTCATTTATTTAATTTACTTTCCAGTGAATAGCAGTTTAATTCGAAAAATTGTAACATACTGAAAGCCTTTCCATAACAGAATCAGAGGCCTGGAAGAACAGAAACACCCTTAAGTATTATGGCATTGTAATATCTAGGTAGATTGACAAAATCTATCTGAATTGTGCACTGTTCCAAACCTTTCACTTTAATATATATCAAATATACATACGGAAACTTACTTATGCATGTTCTTATTCACATGATGTCAAATGATATTGACAGACAGCTTCAATTTTCCATGATTAAAAGAGATTGTTAATAACCGTTTTAAGAAGTAATAAAATTTTAGGTCATGTTGCGCAGAAATCCGGGTTTTGAAAACAATTACACTTAGTACCTATATACCTCTCTAAACATTCAATTAATTTTAAACAAACAACCTCCAAAGAAACACCCAACAATTAAAGAAGTAAAGAAGGCTACTAAGATAGAAATGAGGCATCTTTTATATGTAAGCATTTACCGATGCAAACCTTTACTCATGTAATTAATCACATTGGCCTTCATCAAAGTACTCACACAAGTAAATCTTTGCAAGATCAAGCTACTATCTTGCTGACTATCCTTAAAATCAAGGGCATTCAAGAAATGAGGGACACAGAACAATGATTCCACAGTATTAAACATTAAATCAATGATCAAATATTAAATGGAGGATTACGGAAAATGACTAAGATGCATTGCTCTTAATTGTGTAAGTTATGGACCCAATTGCTGGTTTCATTTGCAAAGGGGGAAATCATTTACAAGGTTAATTGCAGTGTCACTTCACAGCCTCCAGTTCTTTTTCATGTTGTGCAAAGCAAGTGTGAGCAGATGGACAAGAATAACATCTGGCAGAGAGAAGTGGGATCAATGCTGCTGACAGTCTTGACTGATTTCCTTTGGTGTGCACACAAAATAATTGGTGACAGAAAGTGCAGTCAGAAGTAAAGCTCCAAGCCTGAAGTGAATATCTGCTGATACTATTAGGGAACAAACCAACTTCTGCAGCCCTCCTTGACAAAGTCTGGAAAACCTTAAGTGGCTTGCAAAAAATGTGGTGATAATTGGCTTTTGTACAATATATGAGCTTGAAATGAGTGACAGTCTCAAGCAATTTTCTTCACACATTTTACTTTTAACTTTAAAACTATGAAGGCTCTAATTTAAGCTACATTTGTGAAAAAGTGTGTATGTGAATCAACTGTAAGGTTCTTTCTTTTCATCTACATGTAACTGTGTTATAACATGGTAGATTCTATGAACCACAGATCTGCAAACTTGTAGGATGCACACTGCTATACTCCAAGTTCTTGCATTCCTTTTAAGCTCTTTTAATTTGTTTGTAAAATAGGGATTTAGATGATGTCATTTCAAAACCACTCTCCAATATCTTGAAGGGGTTGTAGCAATGACAGACAGTCCTTGGTTTTGCACAAAAGAACAAATGTAGCACCTGTCTTCAACAAATGCCAGAAGAAAGATCTGGGGAATTACAGGCTAGACAACTTTACCTCAGCTCTTGGAAGTCATATCCTCATGGAAGTCATTTCCAGACAAAAGAAAGAAAAATTTTGTGTGGAAGTTAATACACAGACTTCCTGTGGGGAAATCATTCTTTATCATGAAGTTGCCCTTTGCCTCATTCCTCCAGTCTGTTTTCTTCGGGCCTGCTCTAGCATTTGTCAGCTGCATCCCCAGTCTGACATAATTTAGAAACATGATGAGGATGCACTCTGTCTCTTCTGTTTGCTTTTTTTTAGAGAGAGATATTGCACAGGATATGTCCTGTAGTGGTTTGGTTCAAAATATCCACTACTTACTTATTTTCCTTCTGTGAGATAAGAATTAGAAAGCAAAGCAGGCACAAAACCTAAAAGAATATAAAGAAGTTTATTAACAGACCTAAAAGGAAGAAAAAAGTCAGACTAAACCTTCGGAACACTTCTCTTCCCCCCACCTTTGTCCCTTCTCCCACTGACAACGTAAAAAAGACAACCCTTAAAATTTTTTCAGTTTACCACCTCTATAATAATCTTTTTCAGTTCACTTAGGGAGAGGAGTCTCTCTTGCTCATGCTATGGAGACATCTCCACAAGAAACAGTTCTCTCATGGCTTCAATGTCACAGTGAGACAGCTGCCTGGGATGGTTCTATGCTCACATGTGAAAGTCCCTTCCCTCGTCTTACAGCTTTCCCCGCAACTGTTTTCGAGGGTTCAATCTTGAGCTACTGGGGTACCATTTTAAGGATGAGCTGTTCAGAAGCAAAAGTTCTCTTCACCTATCTCTTCAGCATCTTCATCTCTAGGAACAGAGGTCTCCTTCTTCCCTGGGAGCAAGGGTCTTCATCACTTTCATCTCTCTCTGTTCAAGCTTCTCATCAAATCACAACTACTTCAACATTTGCTTGTTTCAGCACAGGTAATTTTGCTCATGGTTGCGGTATGAACACTCCGCCCCCCATGCTTTCATGAAATTACAATGGTATCTGATGTATCATAGTCCATCACGATAGCTTTACAACAGAATTTCAGCTTCTAGGTTTGAAGCATCTCCTCTTTCTCCTCTCTCGGGGTTTCAGCTCTTCCTTCTTTATTGAATTTGGTGTCTTTATGGTTTTTCTTCACGTGCCTTCACCTTTCCTCTTCCTCTGACTTGGGAGAGGATTGATGTCTGCAGGCTTCATCTGTTCTGGAGAATCTTACGGCACTACGAGAGTTAATCTCACCCGGGCCTTGCAGTTGGAATTCACCTTTTGCTGTTGGTCACCTAATTTCTGCCAGGTGGTGGCCGGAGCTCATTTTGGTGTAGCATTTTATTTCAGCAGCTGCCCTGGGAGGGGCTGGCTGAGCCGCGGGGCCACCTGCACAGAGCAGGGCTCAGGCGCCGGCACTCACGGAGCAGGGCCACAGGTGGAACAGGGCGGCACGGCTCCAGGGTGGCTGTCTCCTGGCCGGCCTGGCCTGCACTGAGGGGGCTGTGCTGGGTGTTCAGCAAAGCAGAAGTGGCTGATATCTCAGCCAAGCCACGCCATGGCCGACCCGGCTGGGCCGTGCCTAGCAGGGCCCAGCCCAGCCCCACTGGGCCATGCTGCAGGCCACCCCCAGTTACCTGTCCAAAAGCCAGAAGCAAGAGAGCTTTCCTGGGGTTTGTTCGTTCTTAAATGTGGATCACAGAGGTGTGTCAAGCTTCTTAAGTGGCTTAAAAAATTTGCCAATATTCAAACTAGCCAGTTGATTGGTTGCGTCGGGTCTAGTGGAAGCTGTAAGCACCTCTTTGCAAGAGAATCACTTCTGTGGCTCTTTAACTAAAAACCCAAACTATGCTAAACCATGACAGTCCCAAGATAGATCCTTGAGGATTTATCTTGGAATGGATCTCCAGGAAGGATATGAAATATTAGCCATTTTTCTTAGATCCTGACAATCCAGCTAGTTTTCACCCATCCGTTGAACTACTCATGTAGACCATAATATGCCAAGTTGGTTGCAAGGATATTCTTGCTTCTTTTTTTCAGAACTTGACATAAGAATATATTTTTTTAATAATTTTTTTCTAATCTTGACCTGTTCATTTGGAGTAGAGTGGTTCTAGGTTATATTTTGGAAACGGGTATAAAAACACAGTTGCTTTGCATAACTCCATCTTTGCAGCTCATGCAAAGAAAATTGCTTTTCAGATTGGTTTTCAAAGTGACCAATCACTTGTCTTTATATATATTTATATGTATAATACTTCATATGAATGCACTTACTTTTACAACAAAAACATTAAACTTGACAAATCATTAAAACTCTTCTTTGGTCAAATTTTTATTGCAGAAATTGCTATTTGATTGCCTACTCTTCAAATAAAACTAATATTATTAAATGTCTTTTACACTTCTGTCTTTAGATTCTGAGGTCACAAGAAGTTTATGGGTGGCTAAAATTCACTCCTTTCTGTCCACCTGTTCTGATTTCTGTCTGGATTTGCTTTGACAGTCCTTGAAACTTGACATCACTACTAGATTAAAATATTTCATTATTAACATTGATGTGCTTTTATGGTGACAAGGGAGCTACATCTGTGCTTTTTCTTTTTTAAGTATTTTGTGGGTTTGGTTCTCTTTTCCTGTCTTTTCTCAAGGTAGGGAATAATTTCCCAGTTATCAGTCACAATGTAGAGTGCACTGTATGCACATGACACATGGAAGAGGATGTTCAGGGTTGAGCTCACACCTGGTCTTGATGTTCCCTCTACAAAGTACAAATAAAGTTGTCTCTGTGTTGTCAAAATAAGAAACATTGTGCACAACACATGTTATCACCTGCATTATAATCACTGGGATCAAGCAAGTTACAAAAGAGCTTCTCCTTGTTATGTTGCTTCAACATATAACCTTCTCCCTCTGAGGGATATCCAGGAAGGGAATTTGATGTATTCAGCTATGTAAAGAAGCTGTTACTAAACAGTTATTCCTTTCCTCTGACATTGTCATATTTTTTTCTCTTTTTTTTTTAATGAGCTCATCAATTCTGGTTAGTTGAAGGCAAATCTGTAGGTACAATATAGATTATTTTCCTAAATTTGCACACTTACCATTATGATTATGAATACTGTATGAATACTAATAATACAAAAAGAAAGAAAAAAGACCAACAAAACTTTGCAGCAGAAATGTGAACAGGCTTATTTTTATAACTTAGAGCAGAGGAAAATGGGTGCATGCATTGACAAGGTCAAGGAGTGGATTAGATGCTGCCATATTTGCTGAAGAGTGACTGAGGATTGCAATGGTTGGAAGTTTCTTCTACTGTGTTTCCACAACTGACAATATCTGTTGGAATCTTTCACCGTAGTATCAGTTACTATAATAATACTAATTTGGGGGGCAGTAGCTGATAGAAATTTCTAGTTTGTCTTCTCTCCCTCACTTTTTCCTTATACCACTATAATATTCCTAGGGCAGCAATGTTTTTTCACATGATGGAAACTGCAGCACAATGTTGGAGTAGATTTTCTCAGGACCATATTAGCTTTCCTCCTGGGACCTGCAAGATCTCACCTGCAGAGCTTTGATTCTTCACAGGGGAAGACAGAATGTGCAGAAGTCAGAAAACAACGTGACTCCCAGCCTTCTTGTCTCCCTGTAATTTCTATGGAGAGGTCATACTGTTAGGAAGAGAGTAGAAAAATGTGTTCATGAAAATCTCTGGATTAAAATGAAAATAATACAGATAAAGGTACAATGATAACTTTCATGACAGCATCAATGGACATTTCTTGAACCAGCCAATTAGAGACCTCAAGGTTTGAGACAGTTTTTATTATATCTTAAGAAATGTTGGAGGCATTATTCCACATAAAACTGATAAATGGCAGTGCAATAAAGCAGTGAAATTACTAACCCTTACAAGAGGGAAAAAAACCCCAACAAAATGTCATGTAGTAAATATCTATTATTAAAATGAGAATAAACAAAATGAGGAAGAAGGAAATCAAAAGTCATGGTCAAATGGGAAAAGACATATATGGCACATAGAGAATGATCATTGCTTCCATAGAGAATTTTTGGTATGAGCCACAAATTAAGCATGACTTTAAAAGAACTCAATAAAAACTAATGTGATCAAATTGAAGTATTAGAAAATTATTACAACCACAGACATCTCTCAGAAAGAAAAAGCTGTGTCTTAATTGAGAAAACTGAAAAGAACTAACTTTGACAACTTAAAAGTAGAAGTATAATAGGGTGCATGAGAAAAGATTTTTATAGGCAGCTCCCTCATCCTAACATACTTTAAAGTACCACAGAAGCGTTAGTTGAAAGTATAAACCACTAGGTTGTGAAGCTTGAAAATTATACTATAAAAGGAATTAGACTTTGCAAGACTAATTAACATTTTTCATTGGTTTACACAGAAGGATTTTGGGAAGTTGTCACACTGATGGTTTCTCCCTGTACTTACAATGATGACCTGTGTAAAATTGAAATGTTGGTAGAAATGGCTTTGCCACAAATTGCTAAACTATAAAGCAAGAAGTTGCCAAGTATTTCCAAGAAACTCCAATTTAAGACTAAAAATGCTCTCTATAGATCATAATCTGCTCTTTACCTTGGATTTAACATCAAGGGAAAAGACATTAGTTTTTAAAAATAAGTTACTTTTACAACGATTGCCATATCCAACACAACAGATAAGTGAGATCCATACAGAGGGAAAGCCGGAAAGATTGAAGTCATGACCACAAAATTACTGAGAGTCATAAAAGTATCAAAAGTGACCACAAAACTCTGTAGGCAGTTGTCAAGGCCATGAGGACCCAGCTGGTCTCCTCAATTCTGCCACTGAGGGGAAATGGTGTGAGGAGAAGGGCACTAATAGAACAAGTTAATAATTGGCTGCAGAACTGGTGCTGCCCATGTGCTAATGCAGTTAGTACGGGGAACAAACATGGCGTGTTAGAGATCTGAATTCAGTTTGCAGAGCTATTATCTTCTTGGGATCATGGAGGCATGGTGGATGTCTCCCAGGAGTGGAGTGTTGCAAGGGAGGGATTCAGGCTCTATAGGAATGACAGGAAGGGAAGACAAGGAGTGAGGGTTGTCCTTAATGTGATAATGCTCCTGGAATGCATGGAACTCTCCCTGAGGATAGAGAGGAGAGAATATGGGTTAGGATTAAAGAGAGGACAGGCAAGGGTGATATGATAATGGGTGTCTGCTAGAGGCCATATGACCAGAAAGAACAAAAGGATGAGGCAAAAATGTAGGAGCAGCATCACATTGGCAGCTCCAGGCCCTGATCAACAATCTTACCTGTGAGGAAAAGCTGAGAGAGCTGGGGCTGTTCAGTCTGGAGAAGAGAAGGCTCAGAGAAACCTTGCAAATGTATACAGATACCTGAAGGCAGGGTGCAAAAAGAACAGTCAGACTCTTTTCAGGGGTGCCCAGTGGCACGACCAGAACAGTGGACACAGACTGAAACACAGGAGGTTCCATCTGAACATCAGGAAACACTTTTTTTACTGTGTGACTGAGCACTGGTAAGGTTGTCCTTGGAGATTCCAGAGTTTTTATCCTTAGAGACTCTGGAACCCTCTTCCAGAGTCTTCTGCCTAGCTCTAATCTGCCCTGCTTGGGCAGGGAGGTTGGACAAGGTGAGCTTGAGAGGTCTCTTCAAGCCTCAACCATTCTGTGATTCTCTGGAAATGTTCTGCACTAGGACAGATAAACAAATTCACAAGTGGTCAGTCAACTGTCATACAAAGCTTATAACAACAGTGAAATATTTGGAGTTCATCTCAAAGAGATAGGAAGTTCTTGCAGAAAGATCTCAGAGATAAAGTGTGGCTGAATGACATGATGATGGAGCAAAATGTATTTATTCCTGTTCAACATGAGGGACAGGAAAATGAGTTATGTGGAATTTTGATCTAGCCCTACACAAACACTAACTTCTTCTGACAGTTTGTTAGGATCAGAATATACAAATGGAATGTATATGGGCCCTTCAGACAGTGGTCACAGACTCTTTTTAGCCACATTAGTGGGAGATATTAGTTTGGAAAATGCCTGCACCCATTCACACAAACCCCAGTCTCTTCAAGCAGGCCAAAAGTCCTGAAAAAATTGAACATTAATTTTTTTAATGGCAGTGTGTTTGGGTGAAAGATCTGGTGATTGCATGATTGCCTTGTTTATGAACCTGATTTCTACTGAAATCAAAGCAAATACAAGAAGAAATATATGTTCATAAGGCCTCCACCTACATGGCACTAGACAATGGATCCAGGTCTAACTTGCTTTATAAGCAATTGCCCTAAATCTAATTAATTACACAGATAATAACCCTCAGTTTTCCATGACTTAAAATGTTGAGTCCTTCTCTCTCCCACTTTAGTTTTGATAAACAAAATGTTATTTTCTGTGGATATTTTCACTTCACTTTGTGTACCAAGCGCCATCAGCTTTTAGAGTGAAATCTGCTCTAGAAAAACATAATTTTGGAAGAGATTTTGTAGAAGATGCCTGCGTGCTTCATTAATTTTTGGGCTACTGCCAAGAATAAGGAAATAGGCTAGAGGATTTTAAGCACTGTATAGATGGGGGATTGACACCTGTGCTACTGTGTATATACCAGCTTTTTCATATGTACCATCCTAACATAGATTGACCAAAATTTTTTTTATTATTATTTTTGCTCTTATGGTATGAGCTTAAAAAACCACACCAAACAAACAAACAAACAAAACCATATCTCACTTTCACAGAGCATATTTTTCAGATTACCAATGATGGTGTTGCCTGCTGATTTTGATTGCCACTTCACAGGAGCCGTGTCATCCTTCCCCGTTTTGTCTAAGTCAATAAGTATTCTTACTAAACTGTCTAGGAATTTGCAGCCTCAATTAAATCAGGATGCCAAATTTTGTGACTGGATCCTTTCAGCAAATACAAGAGTAGTTCAATATCCATTGCTGCAGGTAGCATTGTGCTGCACAAGAGAACAGAGAATGATTACATTGCTTGTCAATAGGATGTGTTCTAGAAAAATTCAAAATTCAACTTTTCAGTGGAGACCATTTTAGATTGCATCACTCCACTACTGAATGAAGCAGCCAGTAACACAGACCCAAGACTCTCATTTATGAAATGAAAACTTAAAAGGAGGTGTGGAGTTGTCTATTGTTCATAAAATGTGCTTACTTATCCAATTCAAAACAGGTACTTTATACTCTGACATATCAAGCTAAAAGTAATTTGCCAGTGGGAATCTGCAAACATTTCTTGCAAAGTTCTGGCAACACAACAATTATAGTGACAGGTAATACAGTATTCTGGAGCCTTCTCAGGAAAAGAATTTCCACTCAGTGTCAAATGGACACTTGTCAAGCCAAGATGAATGTGCATACTTAAAAGAAAGTCATCCATCTAGCTTGATAACTTCTGTAGGCTGAACAAATTCAATATGCTTCAGATATGATAGTTCAAGTAAATGTGTGAAGCACCATATGGAAGAAGTGAACACCTGCTGCAAGGTGTCACCTAGCAATATTGCATGTGTCTGATGGAAGATTGCTGACATAATTCACAGAAGGGACAGAGTTTGTCTCCTACAGATAAGGAAATGATGGTAGCGTGACTCACAGGGGACTTGCAAAAAAGAGCAGATCCAAAATCTGTCACTTTTTGTAATGTACCTCAATAACTGCAGTTGCCATTTTTTGCAAGGTACTTTTTTTAACTGTTGTCAGCTGCATGGTCTTCTTTTGCCCTTTGGTTTTACGGGGATGAAGGACATGCTTTTCCTGTGGCATATGGTAAGTTACCTTAGAAGTTACATTGAAGCCTTCCCAGTACAGTCTTTCTTTTCTTTGCTTATACAGTCTCACTACATCCACATTTATATGATAAAGAAGTCTTATGATAATGTAGGATGATGCCCTATTTTATGAATAGTTTAACGAAGGTTCTGTGTTCCTGAAAAGTAACAGAAACATAAAAAGCTATCTGCACAATATGATAACATTAACTAAAATGAAAGTGTTATCACATAGGAATTAATTACATAGAGGACATAAAGGTCTCTGGAGAGAGGAGGTAGAGGGAGAAGCAATACTGTTCACTAAGGATACCTTGTTCTGAGAGAATGGCCAACACAATAAGTGAGTGGATAATAACTATTCCTGTATTGTTATAGTGAAAAAGAAGACACATATTTGTTAAAATAAGTAGGGGAAAAGAAAAGTCTTCTAGCAGTTTTTTTGAGGAAAAGCATTTACGCATAGGCAAAGCACAGTCCAGCATTTAGAAGAGCATCTGAGCATTGTTTCCATTGTGATAGTTTATGGGGAGGATTTTTCTTTCTTTTAGCTATGCATATCAAGCGTGGTAAGATTTTATATGAGAGCAAGTAAAGAAAAAAGCATAGACTGCAGGAAGATGACAAAGGCAAATGGTGCTCCTACTATTCATTCCAGGTTTTGTTCTTTATTTAGTTAGATTTACGTCATGGAAAAAAAAGTTGTACATAAAGCTCTAGGCTCTCCTACTTAATCTTTCAATGGTATTCTACATCCAGCAGGCTTAAAAAACCCAAACATTTGGCATGAACAAATTAACTCAGGTTAGTCAGCTAGTAAATGACATAAACCCCAGTACTTTCACTAACAGTTGTCTCCTAAAAAATAGCACCACCTCTCTGAAAAATCCTTATACAAAAAATGGCTTTGGCTGTGTTCCTGGATTGTTCCTGAATAAAATCAAGTCATATAGAACCAAGAGTACTTAGAAAGCATATCCTGCTGGCAGCATGTATCCTGGTAGGTGACGGAGAAGCTCAGATAATCAGGTCTCTGATTTAGGACTAGAGAGACAATGACTAGCAAGTGTGAATATTCAGCATAGAACCCCCTAGACAAGCACCCTGCTTGGTCTTTTGTCTTCTATGCATGACTAACTTAAATCTGTAGTGATAAATTATGCCTTTTAGTAACCTAATATTTAAAAGGCTCTGGACAGCAGGAGCCAGATCTAAAAGCAAAGCTGATGTAACTCGGCAGCAATTAAATATCAGTGATACAAAACTGACTCTCATAATTTTCAGTGTGATCATCATCAGCTGGTTACAGAGCACCAACAACCTAACCTATTAAAATTTGAATAAATGACCAACCACTAAAGAGCTGTTTATGAGGGAAGAGCTGGGTCTTGCTTTGCTCTTTCCTATTTCTATGTTGACCAATTTACCTACTATATCGTAAAATCATTTTCTTTAATTTCTTTTCTTCTTATTGAAAAACTCTAATTAATTTTCATACCTTTTCATGCATGATTGTAAGTGTATTTATATTTATACAGATGTGTCTGTCAGAAGATACTACTGTGAGGTAAATACGCATGACTGCTTAATTCCAGGGAAATAACCTATGCATCATCTGGCAAGGCTAACTGCACACAGGTTATTATGAACCCTGCAGCTACATTAATTTAGTAAAGTTATCATAGATGTGTGTCTACATTAACAAGGAAACTATTTCTTTCCCCTTTGTCTTGCTTTTGTTTTGCGATTGCATCCCTTCTGTGTCTACATAATGAAGAAGGTACATTTATACAAAGAATGAAAAGCTGCAATGAGTCACCAAAATAAAGTAATTTTATAAAGAAAAGGTTGTTCTGTAATAATTTGTTTCAGAGTTGAAAATAATTGGAAGCAATGCTCTGAAGGCTTTCCATAAATGTGGCATTCTGGGTAAAGGAATTATTGTTATTTTGGAAATTAATCTAATTTTTGTCTGCACGTTGTCATTTATGTGAATAGGACTTGTCAGCTTGATTTGTTACAATGCCTGAATTGCTTGCTTAATCCCCAAAATATAAATAAAACATTTAATTGCTTTAACTGGGAATGTTAACCTTTTCAGTACTCTTCTCTGTGTGTGCATTTCAGTAGAAAGTTTTATTATTGGCTTTACACCTTTCAAAATAAGATGTCAATAAAATTATTAAAAGAATATGAAAAAAGATACATTAAAAGAATAGCACACCAAAGAATCCTAGGGTATGAAGAACAATAGAACATAGAAATTAAGTCCCTTTCACACCAGACTCATCACAAAGAACATGTGATTTTTGCAAGTCAGATGCATTAGCTGTAGCAGCCAATTGCAGAGGTCAAACTTATAGATGGGGTAGATTATCAAATAATTCTAGTCAAGGGGTCTGGGAGTTTTACATTAAGCTCTGTGTTTTATGCTGTCCCTGAAGCTGAAGTACAAAGAGGAATAATTCAGATTAACAGTACTTTCAATTTGAATGTTGTACAGAATGAAGCACTACAGACTGAGAAAGACTAAGTATTTCATGCAGTTTTTTTGCCAATAAATGAGAAGCATCCAACATGGTAGCCCTGTCCTTTGAAATAGAAAAACAGGAGCAATCTTCAGAGACTATTCTGCCTTCATGCTCAAACAATTCTGAGAGCAGATAAATAAAAGATGGGGTGGAGCAACCATATTTTACACTGATATTCACAGTTGTTCAGCATCAGTAGAGCTACTTTATTAGTACACTGGCAGCTGTTACAGGAGAACCAGCAAATGAGAAGCAAAAAATTCAGGAGGGTTATCAGTTGAACTACAGATTAAGGAAAACCACAGGTTGTCTAAATACGTCAGTGAAAAACACTCGGGTGTGAGCACTCAATTTTGACTTGTCTGAGAAGTAAGGATAGTGTGTACAGCCAGTGTGTTAGAGATATCTGAAATTTTGCCTTATAATGTAATTTTGAGAAAAACCTATGATCTTATTTGATTAATTTATCTTTCAAGAGTTGTCATGTGTAATCCAGACGTACAGTGGCGTACGAAGAAGTTTGGTACAATTACTCAACTGCTTTCATAGAACTACTAACGAGCGACCAAAAACTAAGTAAGTTTCTTTTTTTTTTTCCTTCTGGATATACTGTTATATGTTTATATATTAGTTCAAAACATAAAAAATCAGTGTTAGTCTCAAATAGTCTCATTTACACTACACATGATAGAAGAGGGATTATTTTGTTGCAGCAATCAGTAGTAAAACTAAATTTTCTGATTTACTTTATTTCTCATTACATTTCTGTTGCTGAATGGCAGAAACTGTAATTTAGAATCATTTTTATGCAAGAATTCTCTGGTGAAGCCATGTGAAAAAAAAAATTATAGATGGATACTGTAGGCTAACTACCGTTTCTTTGCTCCCTGGTAGTAACATTTCAGGAAAGACTGAACTTAAGAATTTGTAGCTGTAATGCTAGTATATGGCAGTGCAACTTAATCTTATCAAGATTTTATTTTGTTAGAGAAGATGTTAAATCTGTCTATATGCACATTTGGCTTTCAGAGAAGACTCATATCCATATACTTTATTCATTTTGCCTCTTTCCTGAATTACTTCCAAAACTTGAAACCTGGTCATACTTGAGTTAGTCTGTTGGAAAGATTCTGTGATCAGTAACATTGTATTATTTTTAGGCTGGCAAATTGTACCACCAGTTAAATTTTCATATGTCTAGTGCAAATTACTTTCTTAATTTCAAAACATTCTGTTTGAAGCTTGTAACTCTGCAAACAGAACATAAATGATCAAGGAAAATGCAATCTAATTCTTCTGTAAAACTCATGACAGCTTAATTAATTTTTTAATTTTGTAACATGCTTATGACATGGACCAAAATGATGTTGAGTTATTGGCTAGCCAGATCAATCTACTATTAGTGATATGTAGAAATAGCCCATATCTCTTCAAAAACTGCCTATTAAAACTCTTCTGTATCTTTAGGAGCTAGAAATGCCTGGAGAATCCCATAGAACACAGTCAATTTTATTTTTTTGTTTAGGAGTAGAGTTTGTTATGATTGTGAGCCTAAGGGAAGGATAATTAAACTTAACAGATCTCATAAAACCAGGAAATATTAAGACAATGCACTCTCTTTCTACTCCAAAAACCAGTAAGAAAGAGTAAATTTGTTAATATAACTGGTCTCAATATACAATGACTGGTACCTGCATGCGCCTTACTGTCAGGCAGGTGAAGTGGAGTGACCCGGAGTGACGCTCAAAGGACAGCAAAAAATGCAGCTCCTGGTTTGCCTCTTCCTAATCTTGTGATTCTTGCACTTGGAGTGTTCAGTAGTGCTCTCAATATTCTGTTTCTTTCCTTCCCCTTCTTGTAGAGCAAGTCTGCAGGCAGGTAAGGCTGGCTGGCACCAGTCAGGATTGAGTTTTTTGAGGGAAGACAAGCTAGAACCCAGGGACAAGTAGGGCTGATGCTGCCTCCAAAACCAGCAGCACCCTCTGGCACATGAACAGGTCTAGCAGGGCAGGGCTTCTGTCAATAACAGAACCCACTGCCAGCCCAGTGACCAGCAGGCAAGCAATCAGCAGCCTGGGACACCACTGGCCCCCACTTGCCCACAGCTAAGTCGGTGGGTTCAGGCCTGAGGTACTGAACACTTCTGTACGTGGGGCATGGGGTGGAGGTACCAAGAGAGGTGGTCAGAAAAAATAAGGATCAATGGTCCTCTGAGGGCTCTTAGTTCCTGTGAACGAGCTGATTTCTATTTCAGAAAAATTATCTTTTTAGGAGAAAAAAAATATAAGTTTTTCATTCCTCAGGTGCTTCCTCCTGCAGGCACACTGGCTGATGTGGAAGAAAAGCCTGGAAGAAGTAAGGAGACTTGTTACATACAAATTACTCTCTCACCAATTTACTGACCTGTTGAGCCCTGTGAACAAAGATTTCATCCTTCCTTTAAGCAAACATGTTGGCTTTTCCTTCAGTGTATGTGTATGCCTTTCCTTCACTATGGGACTACCTAAAGTAAAATTTTTTAATACTGGTTGAAATATGGAAGAACTTCACAAAGCTAGCAAAATCCCAGTCTGCTATGAAAGTAAATTAGGAAATTGCTTTAATCTTTTTCTACACTGAGTACATCCAACAGTTTAGATTTTACTTCATTGTTTTTGTAATTTCTTTATTAAATAAGATCTAATAGCAACTACATCTGTCACATAGGTCTTGAGAGATCTCATTCTACTAGAAGCTTTCTAAAGAGAAAGAATCAGATACGAACTTCAGGCAGTGCCTCAGAATAAAAATATTCTTTTTTCCCCTCTGGTTATGATTCAGTGCTGCTGCTGCCCTGATCCCCTTCATGAGGAGGTCTCTTCACCTGAATTATTCTCTAGCGACACTGAATAGAGTTGCAAAGGAAGTATCACAGTATCATGCTTCACTAAGTCAGCTTAAATGGTTAGCATAGAAGGAAAATGCAGAGTTAAAGGCTGAAGATCGTTAATTCATTGCATGTTGTTAAGTGAAGAGTGTAAGAGGGGGATCATGCATACATGACAGTAAGGATCTCACATGTTTTCCCTGGTTATTAAAGATTCATGGCTGTCATTATTAACCTGCTGCGTTAATATGTGAAAGTCATTTCACCTCCTCATGAGTCTCTCATTTTCTTGGCTTTACCTTATGTTTGTCTTGGCAAAGTTGTAAACAGCATGGGAAACGCCTTTCAGTCCTTGTCCACAAGTAGACTTTGCCCAGGTATAATTACTACAGGGAGGAGTAAAATTTGCATACATAATTCTTTTTGTACAGGATTAGGATAGCTTTGTCTAAGCATTTTTATGCCCATTTAATGTTACAATGCCATGCAGCTCATTGGGTTTATATTGTTCAGTTTAAACAACAAAATTTTTGCATGCGTATTAAGTTTTCCTACATTTTCTATGGTATTTAATGCACTGGGGACCTCTTCAATGCAGCTTCAAGGCAACTAACAATAATTATTATTAGGAATAAAGGCAATTGCTAAGCACTTTGTATTTGTAATACTGCATAAAAAGCATAAAAGCCCATGGTCCCTACTCAGATACCAACTTATCCCTAGCCACAAAGAGTGTTAGTATAAACCATGCACATCTATAGTATCACTTTTATAGAGCTATTTTAATGCATGCTTCCTCTGGTATAGAATTGTAATGGAGACTTACATTAAATAAAAAAAAATAATTCCTCCTAGAAGTTTATGAGAGTTGACTGTTCCATTGCAGCCATTATGGTTTATTATGTATTTAAGGACTTCTAAAATATGAATTATTGATAGACTCCAAGGAGCAATGTTTCTTTATCATTTATAAATATTTATTTGCTGAGTTTCAGAATGGATATTATTGAACTCATATAGACCTTAATGGCTCCAAGTGGTCTATAACGCGATAGAATATGACGTTTAAAAAATCCTACCTCTTATTCGATCTACTGAAAGCATAATTAAGTGCTATTAAAATCCAGAAATGGGGGCAACTTTTGTTATGATGAAGCAGCCGTACTTGCAACCTGACTTGTTTCCAACAGTCTCAAATTTACCTGCTTAGCAATATTTTCATGTATTTCCGCTATCAGCACATTCACTGGTACTTCCCTAGCTTGCACAGATCTCAGAACCTGCTTTTTCACTGTGACCTTTCTGAACACACTCCTTCCTTTTATTATTATTAGTAGTAGTAGTAGTAGTAGTAGTAGTAGTATATTTGATGTTTATGTGACAGTAGGAATCTAACATCACATGGTTAATTGTAATTTAAAAGGTAGTTAAAGTAGCATGAGAGTGACTTAAAATTTGAGGGTGAATACTTTGAATGTAGTCTATATATTGCCCTAGGTCAGGAGCTTCTCTGTTCAGTTGAATGGTTTTTTTTTTTGGTGTTAGGAACTGATTGCTTGTGCTCTCTCTCTATGCTACTGAGTTAAATTACTTTTCTAAAATGCAAACTAACTGTTTCTATGCTAGAAACTCCTCTCCTTTCCAGTTTGTCCCAACACACCCTAAGCAGCCTGTTTGCTCAGTACGAAGTAATGTTAATAAACTAAAACTTCTGAATAAACTTCTGAAATGTAGACTTTATTTTGCTTTTTTTTTTTTGACTCCACATCACATTTCTTCCTACAGGAAGCAAGACTCAGTGTGAGGGTTTAATATATTTTATACTTTACATGGTTATAATATAAAATAAATATTAGGTACACTATCTGCTAGAGCCATGTGAGTGAAAAGAGGGTCTGGGGTGTGTGACATTTATGTGGTGACAAATAAAAAAGTCTCATTGATTTATTTAGGAGATCAAACATTTTGAGTTGCTTTGAAGCTGGGCACCATTTCCTTAATACGAAGACAACAGAGTATTTATAGCAACAATAAAAGGTATCTCTTGTAATCTGAAAATGTGTTTTTTTTCTTTTTCAGATTCAGGGTAAAAGCACAGATCATTATCTTAGAATCCAAGAGAGTCTATTTATATTCTATTATCATAGAATCCAAGAAAGTTTATTAAGTATCACACCTGCCATGCAGGGTGTTCGAATTACAAAATAGTTCTGCTCAGATGGATTTTCAGTAATATTTATAGTAATTTAATAAACCAGAAGAATTTCTACTGTGGAAAAAATGAAATGGAATAATTGGCGTGTCCAAGATAAAAATCTCAGGTTAAAAGAGGTGGAGTAATAAGCAAGGTAATTTGACAGATGCTTGCCCTTTAGTGTGACAAATATTTTGAAAACATAAGGACCAGATTCTGCCATCTTACTCAGTAGTAGTATGCAGCAGCAGTAGTATGTAATTAGAGTACTTTTTGATTTTCTTAGGACTTCTTACTCAGGCTAGCACTATACAGTATGAGCAGATGTGCCATAATTAGCACTTAATATCATCTTCTTCAAGAAAAAACATTCAGATTAGAGATTATGCTTCCTGTCCGATGCTATTATTTTGTATCTTGAGTAATTGTGCACGCATTATCTAAAAAAGACCAGATGCTTCGTATTCCTTATTATTCCAAAATACAAAGAAGGTATCACTGGCAATATAAAGCAAGAAACACTTGTAGCATTCACGTTATTGGCATTCTCAAGTGTGAAAAACTCAGGAATTAAAATTTATGAGTGTGTTTTTTATGCAGTGTGTGAGGCCAATGAACCCATTCCCAGACCCTCTTCTATGGGAAAGCTCAAAATATCTCTTCTTCTGAAGGAGTAAAAAAGTGTCCTGGAAGACTCTTTTCAAGAAGTTAAAAGTGTGAGGCATCTGAAATTAAATTCTTTCAGGATCAAATACAGAAAAGGTTCTTGAAGAGCATTGTTTGAAGTAAAGGCTTCATTTCTGAGTCATCAGGGTGTTGGGTATGAACACAGCAGCTTTTCATCTGATTTGATTGGAAATATATCTACTGGCACAATTTGCCCATTTCTATGACTTTGCACTTTAGCACATTAGTTATACAGGGAAGAAGCAATTATGAGATTGTAGAAGAGGTCCAGGGGAACAAACAGGACAAAAGATGTTTGTGATTTGTTTACTTGTCTAAATAGGACTGCACAGGACATCACAAGTATTAGAGAAGTGAATAGTAAAAAAACCAAATAAAATTAATAATAAATTACTCAAAGCCACTGACAGCAAAAGAGTAAAGAATATAATTTTGAGGGTGAAGTAGAACATTCTAAGTTCATGTCCTTGGTTTTAATTTCACAGAAAGTAATGAAATGCACAAGTATTTTAAAAATGAATAGCTTGCCTGTGGCATAAAAATAAAGGAGGGACTACTAATGGAAATGTAATTATAAAAGGAAGGTGAAGTTAAATAAACTAAAACTATTACTTCTTGCATTCATTGTCAATAGGCTTTGAGATCAAATAGAAAATAAAAACCAGAGGAAGACAATGTAATGAAAAAGAAGTTTGAATGTTTTTAGCTTTCAAAAATACATGATAATAAGGATATTTACTTGTCAAGGTTTTACATTCTCTAAAGTAGGATCTTCATTGTCTAGGTTCCTAGCAGTATGTTCCTGTAAATATGGGCAGAGTTGCTAAATGGTCAGAAGATGTAAATAAACAGATCTTTTTTACAGTTAATGGTGGTGCAGAAAAACTGGTCTATTTTGCTTGTTTGCATTAGTTTCACATTATAAATGTCTGTATACTTTGGATGTTTAAAGGATCCCTTGAACTGAGCTTACAGCTGCATTGAAGAAGCATCAGCCAAAAATTAGCTGGGGAATAAGGCTTAATAAATTTCAGGCAGATAGTTAACATCTCTGCCCAAAAGAAATTAACCATGTAAAATGAGAAGGGAAAATTCTTTACTCAAGGTTTTGTCAACTTTCCAGAATTTCTGTTTTGGAAAAAAAGCAAGTAAGTAGCTAAATGAGTGTGCAAAAACCCCTAATTCTGTCATAGCTGCATATAGTTAGGAACTATTTTAAACTGTTTTTCTCTCTTTGTCTCTGTTGGTTGAGGAAGTAATGACAGATGTTCAGTAAGTCAATTATCTGTAACACATCATCTAACCAATAAAAAAATCACAGTCTTCTGGTTCTGATCAAATCTTTTATAGGTGATCAAAGAAGTATCATAGCTTTCATGCTGAACCTGATTTATCAGTTTCAGTGTTTTCAGGACAAAACTGGATCTTTGAACACATACAAACAGATACAAAGCTCAATATTTTTTGAAATGTAATTATTTTTTACTTATGTTAATTTAAAATTTTCAGGGTTTAATGATGAGAGTTATTTAACCAAAAGTTATCCACAAAATTTAACTGTCTCCTTTCCTACTCTTTTTTTAATGACTGGTACATGTTATATAGACATTCTACAGGGAATGGAATTCAGTGCAAATTGCAAGCTGGGAGAAGGTTTTGCCATTTATGGGGTAGCTTTTTCATTTCATTGAAAGTCTTTTTCTCCAGATAGATAGACAGATAGAATAAACTGGGTTTCTCAGACTGGCAGTTTCCATATTTATTTATTTCAGCTGGAATTTTATAATGTCTCTGAAGAACCTTCATCACTGTAATCTACTTTTCTGAAGTTTGGCTGCACCTGCTTCCTTCAATTTATATTATAAGGTCTATTTATTTGTTTAAGCTTTTATCTGCTGGGTGGGCCAGTGGTTTGGTTTTGCTGATTCAATCAGTCTGTGCAGAAGGACTGTGCCAAAAAAAAAAGAAATCAAGGAACTCTTAAAGGTCTCTAGAACCCAAATAGATTGAGAATAGAGGAGATAAAGATAATGTTATTAAAACTGTACTAACAAGCAGCCCTCTTTTTAAAAAAAGGAGTAAAATTTTTACCCCATGTTTCTCTCTTTTTTTGTCAGGCAGAGGGTCTGCATGGTCTATGTATTCTGTAATATTCCAGGTTTCTTTGGGAAGGCTAATTTTAGCTCAGAACAAAGTAATACTTTAATAAACCTGATGTTAATAGCCTGCTGAGGGTGAGAACACCGAGTGAAACCAGGACTAGGTTATGTGGAGCAGCAAAGAGTGTGTTGTGCTACATCCCACCAGACAGACAGAAAGGCTACTTGTCTCCTGAGGCTTTTTGAAATACTAGCATGACCAATATCCAACCCAGAGAAAATAGTAAGACAAGCTTAACATCATTGTGGCTTTCTTTTGTTCCCTAAGGCTGTGACATGGTTTGTCTTTTTTTTTTTTTAACAACATACAGTATAGAATCTCAGCTATTGTATTTAGGAAATAAGAATCCGTAAGAGGATTTTCAGATGTAGCCTTCTAGAATCCTATTTCATTTATTTCCATACTGTCCATCTTAATAGCATTTCCTCAGAAGGCAAAAGACAATAACAAACACATAGCTGAACAAGTCCAGGCGGCATTCAGGGCACTGAATGCAGAGACAGGAACAAAGCAACTGGAAGAATAAGGAACAGCTAAAGAAAAAGAAAATGACACTAGTGAAGGAGAAATCTTTACACTGACATTCATTTTCTGGTAAGGTTTTCAGTGTTCTATTTAACAGCCATTAGTAGGCAGATGTGACTTCTGGCTGGTATATAGAAGTCAGTGCATTCAAACTTGTCCTAAACAGGACTGAGGTCAGATAAGATTATTTTGAACTGACTGAAACTTCACTGATTCCAGACACAAAGAATTTGCTTTGTTTAGGCAGTAGGCAGAAATTCTCTGCCCTTTTCTTGACAGTTGAAGAAATTTTCATACCAGAATATGATTCGAATAAGCAAGAGAGTTAAATGTCCAAGCAGTAAAGAAATTTTCCTTAACCACAATAACTCTTCCAAGAAGTAATGCCTGTCATTTTTGTAAGCTGCACATTGGTTGAAAGATAGGGATAATTCAGAAGCTGTTTCATTTGATTCTGCCTAAAAAAAACCTGGAATAGTTAAAAATGCTAGCACTAGGAAAAAAGCAGTTATTGTATAGAGTTCACTTTGTCTTTGTATCTCCCTGGCTGTCATGCCAAGAAATCACTGTCATTAACCATAACAATAAAACATAGTACTGTGTATCTCTTATTTATCAAGAAATCTAAGAGCTTTGCAAAAAGTCGCGATAACAGCTTTCAGTAATTGGAACATGCAGCATCAGCTTGTCTTTGTTAGATAGCTTCCTAATGCCAGTACACCATACAGAGATATTTTCCCAGAAATCTCTAACCTTCACAGGCATTGTCTGATTTGAAACCTTAAAGCAGTCTGGGGATTTTCATACACAGTTACAGAGAATTCGAGGAATAGTTCTGATAAGTTTTTGCTGTTGCTGTGGTTATCTCCAATTCTATCTCTGTATCAGTTCACAGAAGAAAATTGAGTCTGTTTTGTTAGTCTTTCGTTTCTCCTCGTTTGCCCCTTACGTTGGAAGTATTCTCCTTTCCTTTAATAAACTTCAGTCAAACCCAAACTTTATATCAAGCATCACAATATTTAGCTAGTACTAGGGGAAAAAAAAAAACCCAAAGCATTTCCCAACATTATTGGCAATTTCTAAGATGTGGATGAGGAGAACAGTTTTATTTTGCACTAACTAGAGGTAGTCTCTGCAAGAAAGCTCTGGAGAAATTGTGTCTATGTGAATTACAATGACATTTTTTTCTGATACCATAAAGTATAGAATTTTAAAAACAATCCTTCTGTATACTTTAAGTGTTCATATGTGTCTAATAGAAAATAGAAAACTCTTTTATGGAACCTACTTAGTTTAACAGAAAAAGTCCCAGTGTTTCTAATACAGTTTTACTATTTTAAAATGGTCATTCATCTTCTCCTGTTAGACTTCTGAGAACACTTAATAAATCTGAATTATAAACTTGAGTTTTGATTCTTCAGTTCATTGAGTTACTTCCAAGGAAGGAGCTAACTTCAGAGTCAAGTTGGTTACACTGGTCTAAAAGTGCCACCTCCTAACGTAATAATCCCAGTTTGACTACTCAAATCAGCATTTTGTTAAAAACAATAGTACAAACTGTTTTCTGTTATTTATGTCTTTTAAATAAATTTGGTCTATGTCTGTTGTTACTTACTCAAGCATAAACCAGGAGCAACTCCATTAATGTTAGCATAGTTATATCAGCTTAAAATTGTCATGACAGCAGAATCCTTTATGGAAATGATAAAGGCAGCAGAGTGCCACCTAGCATCAGACAGCAGATGTGATTTTTAAGGGAACGTGGACTGTTACCTAAAAAGATTCATCGTTGTTTCAAAAGGTGACCCGATAGACCTTGTGAATCAAAAGAGGTAAGAAACCACCAGTAATCTGACAAGAGAGGAGAGGATTAATTCATATTTCATACAAGGAAGAGTGAACATGTAGAGGCTGAGAGCAAAGGCATGTTTATGGCCACTACATATGTCTAGGAAATTTTTTATCTCAAATATGTGTCTATGCAGCTTAGTGCTCAAAGTAAGCTGTATTCAAAAAGCACAAGTGTCATTTCAAACTGATATTATGATAAAGACATCAGCTGCCTTTTTTTTTTTTTTTGTGGTTAAACACACATGCACACAGGCACAGAACAACTATGACCTCTTGGGACACATACAAAAGCCTGACAAGGAAATAAATTTTCTTTTGAGCAGTGTTTTGTACTGGATATGTTTATGGAGCATCAAACAATGTTTCTTTGTCCAGATGAGAAATGATTAATTCAAATACTTGAATGTGGCAGGTTTAAAAACTGTGTTCTTTAGATGAAACAAGCACCATTCCTCAAACAAAATCGTACCTTAAGAAAACATAAAAACCCTACACTGTGGCTAATACATGCTAGTCATCTACAGGTTTGTTCTTCACTGAGCAGTGAGACAGAAAACAGATGAACAAGGGGCAAAGACTTTCGAGCAGAAGTACACAGAGGGTCCTATTCTCCATGTTACAACCCCCTTCTTTGGCAGTCCCTCACCTCTGTGCAGCAAGTAACCAATTCTCTAAATGTCCTACATTTAGGTAGAGATTCTTCTATCCCTTAGATCTGCCTGTTTTCCAGGTCCTCATGACATTTTTTTATATCCTTCTTGTTCCTTCAAATCTCTTATGAAGGAAGCATCCTTTGAAAATGCCTCAAGCTTTCAGTCTTCCTTGGATATGCTTTCCTTGCTGAAAGTATGAAATGTTTATTGCTAAAAATCAAAATGTCATGGTAGGATAAGGAAAACAATATAAATCCATAAAACAATTGTGTCTCTATTTACTGTAGACTGCCTACTGTGAACCTCGAGATCTACAACTATTGCATAAATATAATTAGATTTGAAATTAGAGTTACAGTAAAATCAAATTTATCTAACTTGTAAATTGAATAATTTACTGAAAAAAATTTGATACACACAGACCTTAGTACTATTGAAACAAAGGGAATTCTTAGGAGAAAAAATATTATGTAGTTTTCGATAATGATATGCAAAAGAATGTTGTGGTTCAGATTGTCTTAGCCATGGAAATTACAGCTTATCATCAGCTGTGGAGATAAATACTCTCAACAGTGAACGACAGGCATACAATCTCATATGTCTCTAAAGACCAAGGACACACAAAAATAGGTGAGGTTTGAGGATGCCTGCCAACATTTCCTGAATTCAATTCTGCTCTCTATTCCTATTCACTGAGTTTGATTACATAAACATTGCTGTACTGAGCTTGTTCCAATTTCAATGTATATAATAGGATGTGAAATATGATGGGAGTAATTTCAGACCATGCATGTGTTCATTGTAATCACTGATACTAAGGTCATCTATTTTCATGCCACTCCAAGCTGAGGCTATTATCACTGTGTAGCTGGTAGAAGTTCAATGCAGCAGAGCATTCCTAATGAAGATGAGGATCATTGCAAAAGCAGGGCATGCAGTAATAACAGCATGTAAATGCTGCTGATGCTCTTAAACAGCCTGAAAGGCACTCCTTCTCGCAGCCAGAACTGTTGGAAGAAGTGCTGCAAAAGGGCCTGAAGGCCAAGTCACATGCTTTACTAAAGGTCTCCCTGGTTCATCCTCTTACGTTGACAGAAGAAGTTCTTTCTGATTAGGTATAAATATTAATATATATTATCTTTCATCTGTTTCTGCTTTTAATTAATTAACTCAAAGACTACTGAAGTCCAAAATCAATCTTAATGAAATTTTTATATCTTAACCTTTCTCCAAGAGTGATCAGGGATTTTTTCACCTCTACAGCTGATTTTTATGCTCTTATCTGAAATCTTCAATGCAGAGATAATGCAGATAAACAAGCTCTACCCCCACCTACAGGTTCAGAAAAATTATTTTCTGAAGCTGAGTTTGATTAGAATTCATTATCCTATGGTTAGGGGTGGAGGTTCCTGTTCCCAGAGGAACTTCCTCCACCTGGGAATAGAATGAGTGACAGTGTACCATAGTGAGGTTGATGCCTTATGATTTTGGCTTTTATGTTTTTCAGATCCTGTACTGCTTCAGTGTGCAACTCTAAAACTCCATATAGCCTGTTAGCTCCTGTTCTCCCATTCTGGTTAGACACAACAAATCCTCTCCAGGCCTGAGACTCAAGGACACCTTGTTGACTCATGCCCTGAAATATGTAAACAAAGCCTCTAAAAAGGGGGAGCAGACTTGGGGTAATGATGCCATTATCTGAAATTGTAATTGGAAGGTTAACCCCGATATGCAAATGGACCAAACTGATAAAAGTATGGATAACTCGTGACCTGTTGTCCATTTTGGGTGTAGCTGTAGGGCTCTGCCTACTCATAGTGTACCTTATTGAAGGCCCTTCAATGAATACCCGTTTTTATCCTCTCAGTTTTGTCTAGCCTCTGTTTTTAGGTAGCCCTGACAAGGGGTTTTTATCCTCTCAGTTTTGTCTAGCCTCTGTTTTTAGGTAGCCCTGACAAGGGGTTTTTATCCTCTCAGTTTTGTCTAGCCTCTGTTTTTAGGTAGCCCTGACAAGGCATCAAGGTAGTCTGCATCATGTTGTATGATAAGGTACTAAATATTTAGGAAGAAGATAAATGACCATTTCTGCTTCTTTTGCACATTATAATCATAATCACAAATGTTCCATGTTTACAGTTTCTAGCACCATTCTACATGACACCTAATGTGTTAATTTTTTTTTAGAAAAATCCTTCTTCTTTTTAAACAAAAAAACCATATTCATTTTCCTCTGTTCCTATCTTCAGTTAAGACAATGGTTAGGTGTGAAAGGTTCTGTCATTTACCAGGCAAAGAAATAGAAAGAAAAAAACTAGAAGTAAATGCTGAACAAATTTAGAATTAGAAAAAGTGTTGGTTTGACTGAAAACATAGTATTGCTTGAAATAATTTGCAAAAGTCTCTGTGGATTTTCTGTAATGTGAGCTTTTAAACTGAAGATGGAACATTTTCTGAATTTCCTTTAATTTCCTTTCAGCTGTTATCCACTTTCCTTTCTCTGAGAATGACTTGGAACAGTTCTACGACCTCCAGTGCTCAAGAGGCAGGCTCTAATGGTGTCTTTGGGCCAAAAACTTATAAATACAACCAGAAGGCTTTTAAGAGTATCTAGTTATCTGTGACTAGTTACTCAACAGCTAACTTGCCTGTTCGTGCCAAACCCTTGCTGCCAGATGTTACTTAACCACATACACACAAACACACATCCATAAAAATTCTAAAATAGCATGTTGATATGCCACAGGATATACAGCAAGAATTTATGAGGTTCCTTCAGCATTAGTACTGGGACAAGAATTGTACTTGATGCCTCTGTATGATTTTATCAGCTTTTCATATGATGCTAAATGGAGACATTTGAGATGATTTCAAATCTCTTCTTACTTGTTTGTGCTTTGTCAACTTAGTTCAATTTTTCCATGAAGAATGAGTCTTAGTCAATTTCCCTGTGCCCAACTGGTTGATTTTAATAACACAGATATTTCTGCAATGACTGTATATTTATATACAAATAATAAATACAAAGGAAGGGATTTGACTCAAATAAACTTTTAATACATGGTGCTTAATATAAATGCCTTAAGGCTTTCCAAAGGAGTAATCTGGTACCAGTAAAGGACTAGTGAAGAAGATACTACTTTTTTGCTAAAGATTATAAATTCAGTTATAACTGTAGAAGCATTTACTAACTTTCCTGACCAGAAGACAGGCAAAATAAAATTCCTTAAACAGGATGCTACACCTGCTATGATACTGCTGCTAGTTCAGAGATCTGTAAAGATGTTAAAACACCTCTTTTATTTCCCTTTTGTTGTTTAGACATTCTGAGAGGCAGTTAATATTTTATCTCTGTATTCCATTATGAACACTGAAATATGTACCGAACAGATTCCAGATCTATGCAACCCTACACCAAAAAATACTACAGATGTGAAAAACAGTGTAGCTTCAAGAGGAAATGGGACAAATACATGGCAGAGAATCTATTGAGAATTACCAAATCCTGCCATACCTGACACAGGAAGATGAAACTTCTGGAGACTGTGAGAGCATGATGGAAGGTATCGTGTGATCTTAGCCTAACTTTTCTCTCTTTACATATTTCCTCTCAGGAACAAGATTATAGGGCAGAATCCCAGGACCCAGCTGGACTTTTCTCATGGTCTTATGTACAGCAGCATAACCATCTTTCAAAAACACTAAGCAAGTTCTGAAGAATCATTAAGACCTGTTTCATAACTGACCCAAATTCTGTTGCAGAGACATATAACTGCAGTAAGTCACTGAAAAAGCTACTCAGTTTTAATATTTTCTTAGCAATCTTGCCTTTGAAATATACAAAAGGAAGGCACATCACACTTTTCTTTCTGATTCTTTATATGCAGAAATTCTAAGAGACGAAAGCATCTCATTCAGATTAGGAAGCCTTCTTGGAAGAGCAAATGACATCTTGAAGAGTATATTATTCATTCTCCAGGGGACTAGGTAAGGCCATTTCTCATTTTGCAGCTAAAGCAGTCCCTACTGACAATCCTGTCTACACAAAAGTATATTTTTTGTGGCAAAGACATTCAGGCACAGAAGCCAGCATTCTGACAAAACATGATAGAAATATAATATCTGGGACCTTACCTAATTAAAAAGAGGCATATTTGGTCTTGGAATTATTCCATGTGGCTCTCCAGAGAGAAAACTACTTTATGAGATCTGATGCCTTCAAAATTCACGTTTTTCTCCTCATTGATGTGAATGATAGTGAAGTAAAGATATTCAGTTTTGATAAGAACCCTTTGATATGTGCTGATAAAAATAATGCAGAATAACCTAGACAGATGCAAGTTCCTATTTTCTCAGTGGCGAGAAAAAAACACTCTTACTACACAGAACAACATTTTGCCCTACTGTGTGATTCTTAACTGAATTTGTCAACTGAAAGGATGGCAGAGAAATTGTTCATGAATTTGCACATGTTGCTGCATGTGTCAGAAAGCTTAAAAAAAAGAGAAAAGGCTAAGAGGCATGGTTAGACTATCACTACATTGCAATATATTTAGGCATGAAGAAGCAGTTTCTGGAAGCATCAACATTTTACTGCCAACTAGAATCTTATCTTGATTAGACTACTAAAGGCAGTCAAAAGAGAAAAAAAAAAGGAGAAAAAAATGGCAACAAAGTTCGATTTGATCAAATAAGCAATGGCCTCTATTATGTTAAAGGAACTATCACAATATTGTCTTTTTGTAGATCCTTCAGTACTGAAAAGGCTAAAGGAGGTTTACTGATATTGGCAATGGAGACATCCTAAGTCTCTTTGCTATTTACAGAAGACTCCTAACACAGGCATTTCTTATCAGCCTTGTTTACACGAAGAATACTTACCTAGAGCAATTCCCTGTCTCTTTGAACAAATATTTACATTTGCAAGTAGCTTTACATGTGTGAATAGTCTTATGTGTGATTTCAGCAGGGCTATTGACATGCTTACAAAATTAGAGCAAGACTTTGGAGGCTGTGAAAAATCTGCTTCTTTTCTACCTGCTTCTCAACTTGTTACAACTCTTCCTATGCACTCTAGTGTCTGAAAAAACCCTGGAACTATTCAATATATACATATATTTATATCCATTACAGCAACCTAGAAAATATAGATTGAGTGTGTATCGTTTAGAAAATCTGTGTTTGCATTTTTTTCTATTGTGTAGCTGATTGCTTATTATTACAAATGCCAGCAGTAAACCAATATTTAAATATGTTATTTAATGGTATTCATCATATGAAAGAAATCTCTTATTTTTTCATGTTGTCACATACTTAGAACAAGAATACAATTTCTGGTAACTGCACTGCCATTCCATGGAATAATGCTCTCTGCCTCTGCACATTCCTGAATATGCCAGCAATCAGATGGATTTTTGAACAAAAGATTAAACAGGCACTGCTATTCCACAGCAAATTCAAACAATATTTTAGCATTGCTGAAATACTTGAAAAGAATCCATGAAATATACTGTTAAAGATGTAAAGAGTCAAATATGGTCAACAAATTATTACAGCTTTCATACAGAAGCTTGAAATCTGCCTGCCACATATACAGGATGCATTTTCTCATGCAGAAAAAAAATCTTTAAAAACAAAATAACAGAAGAAAAGCTATTGTGTTGCATTCACATAATATAGAATTTAAGAGTGTCAAATAATTAAGTTTCGTGTAATTTTAGTTTCTTTTTCTTTAACTGATATTAGGAAATACTGTATCTGATTTTCTCACATTTATAGAAAAAAATTGATACATACTAACCTTTTAATGCCAGGCTATATACCTTATGGCCTTGGCAGTTTCGCTAGTTCTTTGAAAAATAAAAAGAAGGAATTCTAACCTCCCTCTCCTGGACCAGCAGAGAACAGCCACCTGGTCACTTTAGCTGAATCTTCAGATTTGCTTAGATATTAAACTAGACGTTAAACTAGTCAGGTCCTATTAATGGAAATTAATCATAATACTTTAGTGAGTTAAATAGGCTTAGGTAACCCTAATGTTCATATACTAATACAGCATATACCATTGCTGTGAAACTGTGTTAGTCTGACAAAGTTTTGCTTTGGTCATTGATGGCCAATATTTACTAAATAATTTCTGTGTGTGCAACTGCAATGAAAGAACCCGAATGAAGTACTCATAAGGTCTGCATTAGCTAAATTAATTATCTAGGGAATAATAGAATAATAGGTCTGAGTAAATCCTCAGGATATCATTCAGCTTGTTCCTTTGTCTTGAAGTAGAATCAACTGTGTGTGCTATTTCTGTCATCAGTTATCTCTGAATCTCAGATATTCTTAAAGCTCTGTAGTTTTCACACTCTTCCCAATCACTAAAAATATTAAAAGAATTTTTTTCTTCATTTGAATGACTTTTAATAGCATCCTATTTTTTCCTCACACACTTCGTTGGGTTTTTTTCCCTGAAATCACACCTTCCAAAGATAGCAGTTATTATTTAAGAAAAATTCCTACTAGTTTCTGTGACTACTTGCTATGATAGCAGCATTCTGTCAACAATAATTTTGCATTATTCTCATATACTACCTTCATGATTTTGTGCACTTTGATCACATTCACACTCTCCAAACTGATGTTACCAGAATTTTTGCCCTTGATGGGTGTGTAGTCCATCCCTTTAGTCAATTTTATCTAATTTTCTCTGTGAATTCACTAAATCTGTTATAACCTTCATGAAATACAGGCACCAGGACAGCAGCCAGTACTTGAGATGTACAAGATGCTTCTTCTATTGCTGTCCGTAGTTTTTCTAATGCTGTCCGACATTTGGTTGATTATTTTGGCTGCCACTGAACATTGAGATGGTGGTTTTGGAGAACTGTCAATGACAACTTCACATTGTCCTCCCTAAGGTTCTACTGCCTGTTGATAGGAAAAGATTAATCACGTAAACCATGTTTTCTCAGGGATGTCTCATGCTTCTAGCTACTCAGAAAAGGTCAGGGTGGTACTAAAGTAGAGTAGCTAGTGTCCACTAATTTAATTTTCTATCTATTCCAAAGTTGTTTTGTAAACAGAAGAGTCCTAGAACTCCAAAGGGACTGAAAACTGGGTTCATTTGTAAATAGCCAAATGAACAAACATGCTGTTAAAAAAAATAGCTTCTGAAGCTGAAGTTTGTGCTCCTACTGAAAAAATGAATATCATAAAGACAAGCACTGAAACTCAAGAAGGAAATTAAAATGACATGTTTTGTTCAGTCAGCTTCTTTGAGATTCTATTTCTCATATAAATGAGATTCAACATTTCTGCTAATGCTCACAACGAGTCTGTATTTTACTTCTGAAGAACTTTGTTTTACTTTTTAAGAAAATTAAGGGTCCCAAGTGTGTCTTGTCTTTGAATGGGAAGAAGGCCAAGAAATCTAGCAGTACTTGGCATATTTGCAGGAGTACCTTGTATGATGTAGGTGTGGATAGTGCATCTGTTACCCAGTGAATCATGCAATGGTTTCGATTTTGAAGATGATTATTGTGCCAAGACATTAAAAAAATGGACATATCTATAAGAAGAAAGGTTCTCACTGTAATGAAATGTACTTGGTGACTGAGTAGCAATCGAAAGGAAAGAGCATGGGATGGGATGCCATATGTCATGGGCCTACTTCCATGGGGTAGAGGTGATATGCAGTTTTTAAGGATGCATAAAAGCAGGAGCTGAAATAAACAATATTCAGGGAGTATGAGTATTCTCAAAGGAGAGTTCTGTTAAAATTTAGTGCCTCTACAGGTCTGGTATAATGTTTCTAATGGTTATTGAAAGTTGTCCCTCCCTCTCACTGCCATTGATCAAGTTATTTTCATTCTCATTTGCAGGGAAATTTGGGGTAGTGGAGACTAGGTTTCCTGGAAGATGCACAGCATATTTGCCACATTTGGGGAAATGATCAAAGATATTTCATCTAAAACTATTGGTCTGTCATTGATATTTTACTATAATTCTCCAGAGGTTATGCCACAGGATTCCTTTTAAGAGGAATTGCAGGATTCCTTGCATTTGCCACTAGTTCTTGAAGTCACAGTCAAAGGATAGACTATGCCTGAGTTTTATGATGGTATTATTTTTGTTGAGCTAATTTAATAAAATGCAACATGCCAGGAGCACTAATAAAAAGAAACATACTTTTCAGATTTGCTGTCTTGAATAACCTTTGCTACAAAATCCAAAATGCACACTGCATTAATGTCAGCTAATTATTACATCTGAATAAGTACATAGTACACGATGGTACATTTTTGATGACGTAAGCCAGTGCCATTTTGCCCAAGCCAACGCCTAATGGTGACTCATAGTAAGTTGCAATTAGAAGGCTTTAATATGTCATGACTTTTGCAGTATGTATGATCCATGGATGCAAAAAACAAGCAGTGAACCATGTAGCTACAGCCCTCCATTTTTTTTGGTACAGAGTCAGAAAAGCCCCTTAGTTTGCCTAGAGGAATTTTGCATGTGAAAAGAAAAGTGTGCTGTATATTACATATTTTTGCATCTATGTTAAGCTACCAGTCACCAAAACTGGAAGAGAGTTTTGTTAAAAGCAAGTATAACACCTGACAAAAACACTCTTGGTCTAAAAAAGAGCACATTAAATATAAAAAAGTTCAAGAATAAATCCCAAAAAAGATTTGCATATTTTCAAATCCAAAAATACAGCCCAGTTAGTGTGGTTCAGACGAAGTATAAAATTAGTATTGTAAGTAAATAATTTGAACAACTTACTAAAAATTTTGATGCATTCTTTTTCAGCAGCAGACTTTCATGAGATCTGGATAACTTTTTAAAAAGAGTCACAAGGCTCAACAAAAAGTCAGGAATTGATAAAGAACTAGTATTCTATTACTGAACGTGTAATAGAGATCCCACTTTCATATGTATTATCTGCATTTGTGAGGGTGGCGGACGGGGAGAAAAAGGAAAAAAGGTTGATCTACATTTAAATAGATATTTTTGTGCATTCAGTCTCAGAAACTGAAAATTGTAAAAATTACAGATTATCTAAAGTTAATCTTTTTTAAGACCTTAATAGAGGAAACAAGCAGTGAAATATTAAATATCCATTAAACAAGTTTTTCAGGAAAAATATTGTCTGTATTTTGCCAATGGTTTTTCAGTAGAACACTTTAAGATTTCTCTGGCGTACAGTTATAGTTGGAAGAGTCTCATTTGGCATTTCAGTTCTATGCCAGAATAATTCCATTACTTCCAACAGCTGCTCCCAAAATATAATAGTAGAAATGAGCACACTAGTGAATTGCTAGAATGATGGTAGTAAAATTTTTTTACCATCTTGTCAATCTATTATTTTATTTAAAAATTACTTCAAAAAGGGAAGGCTAGCCAGTCACTACTCAGGAAAGAAACCTAAACCATGTAACAGTTTATACAAATACCAGTCAAAGGAGTCCATTAATAAAATGAAGATGCATTCTTTATAGTCGAAATTCTAAATAGTCATTGCTCAGGACGCATAGGCTTTGAGCTTGAAGCATCATTTCTATCCTAACCAGAGTAGATGCAAAGGGCCAAATCTACTTTTAATGTGAAGCTCACATTTGAAAGTTGATGCAAAGATACTTTTTTTGAGAAGAAGCTTTGATGCAAAAAAGCTGTGTTTCATATTTTTATGCTTCATAAAACATTTATGTATATTCACTTTCTGTTGTATATTAGAGCTAATTTTTTCTCTGGTGTCTACTACTGCTACATTTAGGAAGTCCTGGAGATGCAAGCAGGTGGAACCAAGCCAGCATGACTGCTCAACAGGTATTGGCTTCTCAGAAACAGGAGGAAAAAAATTAAAAATAAAAAGAGAAAAACATCAGGTGATTTCATCCTGAGACCTTTAACCAGCAATTTTCCAGCCAAATCCAGAGGTCAACATCATGAATGCTTCTTATTCTCTTCCACAAGTAACAGTGGAAAGGTGGTTAAGAGCAGACCTTGAACTGTCTTTCAGCTATGATTTTTTTTCTGCTCTGAGAGTTCCAGAGTGATTGGTATGGCCAGCATGTTTTTCTGTGACTGAAGGTGAGCCTTGCTGCCTTGTTAAACCTGAACTAGTTGCGTAGAAGTTATCTAGTATAGGATGGAAGTTTAACAGCTGAAAGAGGCGGACAGCAAAGCTTCTATCTCTGATAGGGAAGTAGATTTATTTTGCAAAGTTCCTCTTGTAATCCTCTGAAGATTGTGAATACCATTTCAGTTCAGGCAACTTTGAATCACCCTCAGGCAGAAACTACCTGTCTCCCTTGACTTTCTATAGTGTTCAGCTTTATCCTTTTGGATGCTCTGGCTTGCATCTAAGCTACCTCACAAAGGTAAATGGAAGATACAGTCTGAGGAGCACACAGCGCAGTGCCAGGATGGTTAGCTATGTAGGCTGTCAGGTTTTTAATGTAATGTGACATTATATTAATAGCAACCACCATGCCTTTAAGATTCCACTTCCCACTCCCCTACCCATCCACACCCCGAAAAAGGGGTGGGAGTTGAAATTTTACATCAATCACACCTTGTCTGCAAAGCATTAGAGATTATTGAAGAAGAGTTTACAGATTTATAGGGGTTTGGGATGAGAGGAATTATTTAGGGTTTTGTTCTAAGAAATGTTTCTCAAGCTTGAGAAAACTGTCTATGCTTCTAATCAGAGGCTCTGGAGAGAGGGTAAGGTAAGAGATTTACCTGGCATTTTGTTAAGAAGGACCAAGAATAATAAAGTTCTCCCTGACACTTTGCATAAGACTTTAATTTAATGCTGTTAAGAGAAACTACTGACAACATGCACACTGTGTTTCTTGTAGACACACAGCAATAAGATCAGCAGGGGGTGGGGCTTTTTAAAATATTGTTTTGCAAGACAGTTGGAGTGCAATGGAATTTAAGATAAAATTCTTTACACAAGTAAATACACCACCATATGCACTTGCTCTTAAAAGCCACACTTTATTTTGCATGAAGTGTACACTTTAAACGTCTCAAAATAGGAAGACCTTCATTGCCAAACTTTGGGCTTTATCTCACATGTTGTTGACTTGCAACCCCTAATGTTTCAACAGGTTTTTTATTTAGACTGAAATGTTTCTCTGTCTGTTTGAGATTAAAGGTTTGGCTTTGGGAGAAGTGGGCTTCAACATCAAGAGGAAGAAGCTTAACTTACTCTCATATTAGTGATTTTGTTTGGTTGATTTTGGGGCCAGGGAAGTATGTTGGGGTTTTGCTGCTTGGGGGTCTTTGTTGCTCTTGTTTGAATGGGTTTGGTTTTGTTTGGTTTCTTTTGTTGTTGTGGTGGTTGATTTGTTGTTGTTTTTTTTTTGGTTTTTTTTTTAATTAGACCTTAATTCTTGATATTGTGAATTCCTGAACTACCAGTGATGGTAGACTTCAAAACACTTAGTTATATATATTTGTACATAACCTTTCGAATCTCTTTGCTTCATGGGGAATAGTATCTCCTGATTGCAGTACAAAATTATTTCTAGAGAAATTCAATTACTGTTTCCTTTTTCTCATACCGGTATGGCATTCTGGCTCTGGTTTGCCATGTATAGTGGTTTCAGTGACAGGAAGCTCAGATAAACACCGTCTTATTTGTTTTGTCATCACAATGTACCTGTTCTGGAACAGATCATCACAACTGGTAATCTCTTCTTTCAGAAATCTCAGCCCACACAGCAACATCCAGGGAGAATCTCTGCCTCAGGAGTTGAATCTAATCAGAGACAAAGCCAGGGAACAAATTCTCCTGCTGCTCACACAGCTATTTCTAAATGCAGAAGTTTAGATGACAAAACCAGCTACAAATCAACGACAGTTTTTCAAAGGCTGATCACATGCTAAGAAAAATAACTTGGAGGAATATGTAGAAAAGCCTTGTTATTCTACTGTAGGCACTGAATCTTGTGGAAGGATTATGTAAGAAAAGTCAAACTGTGAAAAAACATAGGAACCGAATGAGACAACATGCAGTATAAGGGACTTTCCAATAGCAAAAATAATATTGTCATTATTTTCCAGACTCATGAAACTGTATTTACATTTTACACTTTTTTTTTGGTGTGTTTTCTTCATCTCACAGAGTTTCCAAAGCAGCATTTTGTCCATGGTAGGGTTGTTTTGGGGATTTCAAGCTTTGGTCAGCCTATGTGATGTTATTGCCTTTTAGCAATGATGGGAATTAGCAGCCCCTGGAGTAAAAACCATAACTGCAATGAACCTGATTTTTTGTCTATTATCACCGTATATGAGTTTATGTCATCTTCATCTTTCTGCTGAAGATAAAGGGATTGCTCTAGAAATGGCATCTTCTGTTGAGTAAAGACCTGCTGCATTCACATTTAAAATTTAAAATCCAAATTAATCTCTAGTATGCTGCTACCAGTGTCCAAGTTTACAGTTTTTTTCCTGGAAATCTTCTGATACTCAAGGATATCCCAGCTGTCTTGTCATTATATCTTAAAGAGCAGAAAAATATGAAGAAACCTCAGTTACATAGATATACGTATAGTTACACATACTTATTTTATGTATACACATATATATATGTGAGAATAGGTAGGATTACTTCAAGCCATAAGTGGATTTCTTAATATAAAATCTCATCTGTTTGCTCAACTTGTCATTGATAATACAAAATTAATTTGAGCCTTCTGGGCTATATAGATAATGATTGAACTTTTATATCAAAACCCTTGGAACAGAAGGTATTTTCAGTTTTCTCGAATGATTTTACCTTAGCCAAAATAATTCTATTAAAAGTTATTTAACTAAAAACCCAAAATGTGAGCTTTATAGTTTAGAGACTTATTTAAAATTTAGATAACAATTCAAAGGAAAACCACCATCCACGAGTTCTAAATTCTTTTTATTCAAGAGAGGATTTTCTACCCTGGAGGGTAAATTCTAAAGGATACTTTGAAAACCTGTGAGAAAGGAGCATTACATTATGGCACTTCCTACATCTTGTAGCATTCCTAGAAATGAGAAAGGAACAAAACATGGCATGGGGTTTCAAATCCTCCAAAGAAAAATTTTCTTGCTTTCTAATGTCTTATAATGTTATCATTTAATATACTTTGATTGTTATTTTTTAAACATTGTGACAATCTCCAACTTAATATATATGAAGAATTAAAAGATTCTGAAGTGAAAAAAAAGCCAAAATAAACAGATTCAAATTTTATATAAAATTTAATTAATTTTCTCTGTTGTCTTGGGGTGTCTTACTGATGTGTGTCCCCTATTGCTGCTTTATGCCCAGAAATTAACTTTGTGCCTTTCTGTGCCTTTAAACAGAGCCTGAGAGAGGGGAGAGGAAAAAAACCAAGCAAACTTCTTAAAGCAGTTTTGTTTCAAGGACACACAGATATACACACTCCTCTGTGTCCTGCTGCGGCGAGAAGAGCGGAGGACACAGCTTGCTTGCTTTTCAGCCAGCTTTTGGCCTTTTTCTCTGGAGAGAGACAGAGAGTTGAACTTTGTTTTTCCTTGGACTTTGGTTTTTTCCCTTCTTGTTTTTTTGGACTGTTTCAACATCAGAACACCTTGGGAGAGTTCTCCACCGAGGCCCTGGAGGTGGGCCCACAACCCAGCTCTGAGGAGGAGAGAGACCACTTCTACAGAAGGACTCTGAAATTTTACCAGGTTTCTCTCCACAGCGAGAGGTTTTATTATTTAGCATTATTATCCTTTTCCTGTGTGTTTGTTAAATAAATAGTTTTTATCTCTTTCACTTCCCTCTGAGGAAAATTTCTTTTTTCCCAAACCTGGTGGGGGAGGTGTGGTTGTAACCTGCCTTCCATCAGAGGATATTTTTCCTCCAAATTTGTCCAAACCAGCATATCTGTATTCTATTAGCATATCAGGATAGATAAGCAGAAGATTGACATCATTTATGAAATTAAAATTTTTATGTAAGACATAGTTTGCACAGTTATTAATCAAAGAGAAACACATGTTCACCAAATAAAAAAAAAATCATTGTCTTGATGAAGTATGTTATTTCAGAGCACAATAACTATCCTGATATAGTAAAAATACTGTATATAAGAATGAGATCAGAAAATGCAGATTAATAGTCGTAGGAGCAATAATAGTAGCAGTACTGGTAGTGGCAGCAGCATGAGGAGTAGGAGTAGTTTTAAATCATAATTTGAATAGCCAACAGTTATACATTAAAAAAAAAAAAAAGAAAAAATTCTCTCTTGAATGCCACTGGGCAAACAGATGTCTGTCAGCTCTTAGACACTGAAGGTATCGGTACACCAGCTCCAGTCTCACTGTGCACATCTGCCAAGCTCTCCTCTCACTTCTTTGCTGTGCTTCACTGAGATATTGCTTACTTGGTCACTCTGCGTGCCAGTTTCACTGCTTGTCATATGGTCCAGTGGTGGGGTCTCAAAGGCTGAGAGAAGTATGTGCTGCAGGCGATTTCTCTGAGAATGTTGAGGTGAGAGAGAAATCAGCATACTCCTTTAGCTTTAGAAGGTTCCATGAAGCAACGCGCAGATCACCAGTTTAACAATTTCAAATGTAACTTTTTAAATTGTCAATGCTTATTTTGTGGTGTTAGTCCCACTTTTTTCTGTACAATGTTACAATGTGATTTTCTTTGCTTTTGCTTTTTACGTTGGGCCTCAGCCTCTATAAAATACATGGTGGAATCTGAACATGTGTTTTCACAATGATCACAACCTATAAAACTGTGCATGTGCAAACACTTTTGGAGGCAGGTCTTGAGTGCTAATCCAGTCTCATCAGTGAATGTCTGTGAAATTTATTCATAGGTATTCACATATGTGACGTACTGTTATTCTTGTCAGTATTGTCTGTTTACTGCAGAAACTCTCTAGAAGAATGATTATATCTCTGATTCAGATCTCCTTGACTCTAATGGATTCCATCTGGAGGGCCTACATGCTTGTAAAACCTCGAGTACAATTGAGAGGACCCTTTGTGTGGTATTTTAATGTAGTCTTCTGAAATCTTTAAGCGTTTCCAAGACAGGTCTCTATTCCATTCACTTTCAAATGAGTTATTCATTTCAGTGAGATTACTTCAAGCCTTGCAGCATCTTTTGCATGACAAAAACTAAGCTAGAAATCCAGACAGGATCCACATCACAAAACAGCATAATGTTTGGTCTAATGATTAAGCTAAGAGCCAGAAGGAGCTGGTTATGCAAGCTCAGAGACAATCAGCTCTCACAATTGAGCATCCCACTTCCTCTGCTGATTTATAGCAATAATTCTGTGATTTTGCAGCCCTTGGTTTTGAGCATTGACATTAAATTTATCTGTAAAATTGGGCAAAGTTCCTGTGAGTTTACTGCAGATGAGGTTATTGTAAGTGTAGATCCTGAATAAAGTATTGACTTCATAATCTCTCTGTTCTCTTATCCACTGTATCTCTGTAATAGTGAGCTTCTTTTCTTAGGACACTAAATAACTTGACACATACTTAACCCTCCTCAGTTCCTTGAGTGTTTGATTACTCTGTGCATCACAGGAATGACAAAGTCCAAGACAAAAAAATCTAAAAGCAGGGAAACCATATAAAGACAGCATTGTAACAATATAAAGATACTAAAAAATAATATTTACTCTCTGAAGTAAACCCTGAGCACTTTCCTGTGATACATGAATAAATTGAATAAATGGGTACAATCTAAAATACCTGACGATCCTTACTCGGACATGTATTTTTTTAACTCATGCATTTGACAATTACTTTTAAAGCGTTTTTTACTTAATTGTTGTTGTGATCCTCAAAAGGAACTTTTGATTAAGTATTTCCCACCTGATTGTATTTTTCTCTGATAGCTAGGAGCTTGTATTCTATCTGCAGCTCAAGTGAGTTCTTCAGATTTAGAAGTGTCAGAATTTAAATGAAATCATTCATTTCTGTTTCCTTCTCTCCAACATCACAAATAGGTATTCAGTGTCAATGTATGTGGATGAAAAGATCTTCATAGGCAGGAGTGGACCTTGGCTGTGCTGGAAGAGTCTAGAGTCACAGAGGAAATCACATCAGTTCAGAACCCCTACTGTCTGCAAAGTACAGCCAGTCACTACATACCTCTGGAGTTCTGATCTTCCAAGCCAGGAATGTTCTTACTGTGACTTTGGTCCAACTCTTTTCTGCAAAGAGAAACAGGGGGAAGGTGTGTGTGTGGATTGATACATACAGGTAACCAGGGCCACCACCACGAAGCCACCACTGAAATGCAAAGCGTAGATTTATTTCATTACCTTGCTAACAACGGGCGGCAGAGACAAGTGCCAACACAGGTTAGGATCAGCTCATCCCAGTGGACAGAGACACATGGGGGCATGGGCTCCGTTAGGCTTAGTCCATCCTAATAAAAAGAGAACATGGATTCCATGATCCCAACGTAGATTCCAATATGAGAACATAGGTTCCATTAGGATCAGCTCATCCCTGTGGACAGAGACACAGAGGAACACAGGCTCCATTAGGCTCAGTTCATCCTAGAGCACAGCCAGGTAGGAGGGGTCTCTGCCTGCCCCAATACAACAAAAGGTTTCACTCACACAGTTTCATGCCTCACAAGGCTGTGCTTTCATGCCCTCTCTTTCTCCCAGCAGGAGGCTCAAGCATGTCTGTGAGAGTGTGGTATCTCTACACCAGAATTCTACTTCTCAAAACAGACAGAGGATGAACAACACCAATGTTTTTAGCATTCCCAGCTGCAGGGTCGCTTTGAAACCATTCCCTACTCTTTGTCAAATCTTCCAGTTTTAACCCTTTCCTCCCAACAGTGTGTGAGCAGAAGGCCTGGCACACATGCTGCTATTAAACAGATATGGATCTGGGTCTTGTCTACAGTGTATACCCAGATCATCTCCTCAGCCTCTTGGAGACTGACAAAGTCTAACAATGAAATCAGCAGTCCCTGAATACCTATGTTGCTTGTTCAGGACAGGCATAGATGGTCCCAAGCATGTACTAAGGACTGGTTCTCTCATTGCAACCCCCTTCAACGGAAGGGGTTTGTCAGAATACAAGTCTGAATGCAAGATTACTAACATTGGCGATTGCAGCCTAATATAGTAAAAATTGTCACAAAATGACCAATCCCTCTTTAGCTGTGTTTTACCTGTCAAGTTTACTCTGTGAGATTATGATTATTAATTTAAAAATGTGTATTTATGTATGGTATGAAGTATGCACTTTGATCTTCAATTGATAATGCTGAAAAACAATGATTGCAAGTGGTACTGTCACCTCACTGACTCTAGGTTAGTGTTACCTCATGTCTGTAAGGTAACAACTATTCCGGCTACTATTAAACACCAGATCAGTTCCACTGGTGTCCTCCAGTAACTGCATCTCAGAAATCAATTTTATATAGTAGTAAAAAAACAATTTTTGAAACTATTGCTTCGATTTTTTGTCCTGAAATGAGAACCATATATTTCTAACATATGAACAAGTCATCAAAAGTGTTATCTGTAAATTATTTCTAAACTAATGAGAATTTAAGGAATTGTCCTTGATAGCAGTCTTTAGTACGACTACAGGAATAAATGTGGTCATTACTGCACTAAGGAACAGTGTAAGTGCAACAGTGTGGGGAAAGTGTTCAAGTGACATTTATGGATACACATAGACATGCACATAAATACACATACATAAATCTGTATTTCTACTATGTACATACATATATATATGTAATATGTATACACAGCTACACACACACACACACAGTCTGGGTTTGGAAAAAACATCTGTTAGTGATTGTGGTTTGACTTGCTTCCATGAGGCATTAAGTTCCTTTATCATAACCATCTGTCATTTTTTCCATGTTTACTGAATTAATTACAGGATTTTAAACAGCTCATTTAAAACAAACCGCAAACAAAATTACTATCTGGTGAGAGCAGTTTATGAATGTTATGTGTATTCTTACTGTGAGGACAGTAGCCACTATTAAGATTCAGTCATTCAACTAGTCTCTGAAGTTTTAGGGATATAATATTAAGTTCTGTAATATAAAGAAGCTCATGCTGTTATGAGCAAACGCCAAATCCTCCAGAATTACTGAACTACACAAAAATCAGTGTAAAGGGAAAATAAATTTAATCCTTAAACTCCATTTCTTCATTCAGCAGTGGGAGATCAAACCTCTGAATAGTACTTTGAAGACAAATTAACTTTTGGCATAAGTAGGAGCAGTTCTTTGAGTCAATAGAAGTACAGCATTTACATTTGCTGATGTAGAGCCCTGGATTTGCTTTAAACCTCCTTTTTCATCACAGGTGCAGAAGGCTTGCTTTTAGAAATCTCTCCTATCTTAAACCTCTGTACATTTTAGGATGGATTTACATCTTTTTATTATTACCATCAATGCTATAATACTGTGGGGGAGAGAGGCATATTGGCACTTGTATCACATTTTCTCTTTCCGGTTTCATACAGGACAAACTGGGAGCAAATGCAAAAACTGTGACCTTCTCTTGTATGGATGGCCATTCTTGACTAAGCTGTGTAATAAATATTAGAAATGGTCAAACTGTGCTGTTAAAAAAAAGCCATACTCTTACACATTAATTATTTCTGAGAGAGTACACAGTGGAGATATTTGGGTAAGTGCTTGCCAAAAGTCAGGGTTGAACAGTCTAACTCATTATACAAACTCTGCTCTTTATTCCTTTGTTTTTATAGTCCGTACTAATTATGGAGACATTAGTAAGATTAGACGTCCGCAGTTGTGCCAGTTATGCAACAGTACGTCCTTATTTTTGATATGAGGATGGTTTCAGTTGAAGAATATATCTAGTGGCTGTTACCCTTCCACATTTCAAGATATAACCTCTGACAGACTCTAAGCATGTGGTTGGGCTTCATGTTATGTCTTCATTTGCTCTCTCATAAAAGCTCTCCACCTTCCCACAAATTGCTAAACAATTACTTTGCTTATCATCTGCAATGTGCATTATAATTCCATCACTTTCAATCTGAATTCTTGATGAAGATTGTGAGTTCCTTTGATCTTCAAGATAAAAGCAAAACTCTCAGTAAGTGTGTTTTTATTGGCTCCTTTCCAGCTTTCCTTTCTTGTTCTCTATAACCAAACAACTGCATACCAACGTTTTAAAATACAGAGCTGTCACTATTTTAAATACTCATTCACATTTGCTCTTAATTATTGCACATTTAAACTGAAAATTCTCCATTTCTAAAGATGATATAGTCTTGTATATATTCTAATTAGGCAAACTAAATTCATTTTGACTACATATTAAAGTAAACCAAACAAAAAGAAAGCTAAAGTGGGAAAAAAGTGAACAGAAAAAGCTACTTTATGAGTACATTAAGAACTTTTAATTTAGTAATAGAAAGTTAAGAAATGTCATAATTGAAGTTGCCTTTTCAACAAATGTTTTATGACAGTCTTTAATTGCATGTGTGAGAGACTGGAGAAAATGATTACTCGTTCAAAACAACCAAAGTGTGTGGGTGTGCAGGTGTGTGTGTGTGTGGGAAGGGGCAAGGCAAGTTCTGTAAAAGCGGGATGGTGTTCTTCCCCACACCCTGTCCTCTTTGGAGCCTCTAGAGCAGCTCTCAGTCACTGGCAAACCCGAAGCAATTCCCCACAGCCAACCTCTGGAGCCTCAGTGTAGCCCCAGAGTGGCCAGATGATCAGAAGCCACATCCCCGGGGAAGTGATGGCCACAGGAGGCCAGAGCAGATGAAAACCATTGCACAAAGATTCACATGGTTTGTTCCTATTTTCCTTGGATTTTACGGCAACTGAGACAATACTGGATCCAAGGCCAGTAGCTACATCTCTCTTTTTCTCTCTTTCTCTCCTTTTCTTCTCCTAATTTCTTCTTCTTGAAATCTGAGAAATTTAAGGTGGGATTGGGGTTAGAGTTTGCTAAGTCAGTCTTTGTGAAATGCTTGTTTTTGATTGAATATTTGCTTTAAATTTTGTTAAGGTCTTGATCTTTTAAAGTTTGCCATTACAGTTTTGTTCTCTAGCCACCTGAGAACTTTTTTCAAGTTCTCCTTTGCAACACCTCAGGTAAGAGAGGTACCTTAAGTCCCATTTAAATAAACTCACCAAGCAGGGCTTTACTGTGTGACCTTACAGTATTTTTTCTGCAACTGTGGGGAAAAAAATACCTTGAATATATCACTCTGATTCATTGGTAAAAAAGGCCCCTTTATTCAGTGATGCAATCATATTTTGGAAGAAAAAAAATAAATAGCATGACAAAGTAAGTAAAAATTGCATCATACAGTTTACAACAAAAGTACAACCCTAATTCAAACATTTCCTTTTTTCAGTGATTTCGTAACTTCGAGAGCTATAATTAACAACTTTATTCTGGTATGTACTGTCTTTATTTGGCTCCCCTTTTCAAGACTGATTTCAAATACTTTCATATAAAGTTCTGTATGGATTACAGGAATAGTATGAACTCTCAGAACTGATAGCATATAAGGGAGTCTGTGTAGGACGTGATCAGATTTAAACCCAGGTGCCAGAAATAAAGAAGAATTTCACTGGATTTTCTTGCACTGTTTTCTTGCAGTACTTATATCAGCACATAGAAGCCAAGTTTTGTCATTAGCTTAGTGAGTCTAGGTTTGAAGTTTTACCTACTGGTGTAACAAAAGTGGCTTAACTGCTGCCCCTGAACCTGCTGACTGTGCAGGCCCATAGACTTCATGGGCGCATTCAAGCTGGAACTGAGGGCTCTAGGAATTTTCCCAGGCTGTCCACTCATCCCAAGAAGCAGGTCTGTGAGGTTTACAACAGCTCATCTTCACATTTCAGCTCCTTTTAATACATGACCCTGGTTTATCTACAAACAGCCCAGCTTTCAATGCCATCAAAAGCTCCCCAGTACAAGGTGTTTATGCCTAGAAGTTTCCATTTTCTACACTGCCTCTGCTGTCACAACAACTAGAAGTTTCTGCTCTCCAAAACTCTTCTGTGAGACTCTCTAAAGATGATATACATACCCTCAGCAGAAGCCATAATATTTGCAATCCCACTCCCAGTGGTTTGGCTTCTGAGCGGTGCTTTCATCTGGAGCCTATGATCTGACACCACACTTCAGCTCTTGTAACCACATGTGCTGAGAGATTCAATTTTGCCAGACAACCCTAGTCAAACACACTATACTGGCTAGCCAGCCTCACAGGCAAATGCTGTGGATCATATGCCAGATACCACTGAGACCCATGGCAGACACCTTCCAGTCCCTGTTGGTACCTGTCCAAGCCCAGGCTCTCCCTGCTGGGAGATACTGAACGGCCCATATGTGTTAAATTTTAACAAGAAACAGCCGCCACCTGCAATGGGGATCTCCTCCACCAGAAATATGAGTAGAAAATGATCTGGAGAAAACAAAGAGGAAAATTCCTTTCAGACTGTACAGTCATTGCTGCCAAAGCCCCAGTCCTGGGCTAACAAAGCTAATGCTGGCAATCCTGTGCTTACAATGCTGCTAATACAAGGAGTCAGGCAGTGTCCTGAGGTGGCCTCCAGGACAGTCTCATACTGATAGGTCAGGGGACAGGTCATAAAGTGAGGAGACAGCACAATGATTTGTGAGCCTGTAGGACACTCCCTGTGTGCTGCAGCCAGAGTGTGCATGGGTACACTGGGGCACTGCTGCTGCAGCAAGGTCACAAAGGACATTGCAGGGTCTGCAGGTGAGTGGAAGTGTGGAGCCCAGATTTTCATGCCTGTATCGTCCCCCCATACTCTTCCTCCTTCCTTCTCCAAACTTATCCTTCTCATCACATAGTGCTGGCACTGTTGTAGCTGGGTGAACCACTGAGCACCATAAGATGCTCAGGCAGGTTCAGGAAGGCTGCAAATTCCACAGATTTTAGCACATAAAAGACAACCAAAAATATAGACCAAACATTTTCTGAAATTCAAAACTCTCCTGTCTATTACAGTTTAAAGTGACTCTAGCTTGAAAGAGGTCACCTCCAAGGAAGTTGAAAAACCTGACTGACTCCATCCCACTGTGTTGTGCAAGAATGTTCTTTCAAAGACAACTGTAGCACACACTGCCTTGTGCATGTGGTCACATACATATAGTCAACTATAAAAGTCAGGGGGAATGGATCCTTTCAACCAACAGGTTAAAAAGCTGTGCACATAATTAATATAATCTGCATTAACTGTATATTAATATGACCACCCTGCGAATGGCTTGTTACAGGAGAAATATTTGCGTTTTTAACTGAGAGATATGCAGCGGAAGTTTTCACCTCAAACTTATTTTATTTTCCTTGTTCTATTTATTTATAATTCTGCTGAGAAATATACTGCATAATGACTTTACATTTTGCTCTCAGAGAAATGTATTGTGAGGCTGCACACTGACATTTGCACAATTTTATACTACATGGCACATACAGAATAGGCTAGGGAAATTAGTCTCAGATTTATAAACAAAACTTCTTACACAAGTGACTCATTTGAGTTGAATGTGGATGGCCCTTAATGGGAACACATATGTTTGTACTAAATAACCTGTAATACCAAGTAAGGTGGCACAATTCTCTCCACCATTAGGAAGATTAATTTTGCCTTGGAGTGCCTCTACTCAGCAGAAGCACCCTTCAGGTAAGTTGAAAAAGTTATCAGACACGTAGTGTAAATGAGCAGTGGAGATTCTGGAGATGAAGGAAAACCCTACCATGCCATTGAAAAAAATTCTCTGTTCCATAAGATGCTAAACATTCACGCATTAAAAAATATAAAAAACCCCCAGGATATAACTGTAATAAGTAAATGTTTCTTATAAATAGCCTAACAATTAAGACATGGAAAAAGAATTCTGAAGCTGAGTTAAAAAAACCCAAACAAACCACAAACCAAACTCCAGAAATGCTGAAATCTGACCTTTCAAATCATAAAGAATATGAAGTATTTAATGACAAGTACAGGACAAGATTAGGACAAGATTAATTCTGCTGAATTGCTAGCAATAGTCCACTGTAAATCTGCTCAGAAATCAGATTAAGTTTAGATTAAGTATAGGGTGGCTATTGATATGGACAAGCTAAAAGGTGACTTTGGTTTGATAAAACGTCTAAATGAATTGGCAAATTTGGCATCATCATTATTTTGGAGTGGTTTTAAAAACTGTAGTCTCGATATACATAGACAAATAATTATGCAAAGAAAAAAATGGTAATGAAAACCACAGGAATGGAGGGTAGAAAGAAAAGAAAGAATATTTTACTATTTGGTTTGACATTTATATATCTAAATTAAGTTATTGGATTTTAGTTCTTTCAACCAGTTCCTCAGAATTATAGCTCCTATGTCCAATCTTGTCTCTTTGCGACCTTTCACAATTTCAAAGAAGGATGAAGTATAGATACTCAGATGGACTAGGTATATATTTATACATACATATAAACCTCATCTTTACTATATAAACATATTGCACAGAACTGACTTATGCAGTTCAGTATGGTATTATCAGCACTCTGATTCAGTAAACTCTAAGGAAATCTATGTTAAGAAAATGTCTGAAGTGTCATTTATTTGTTTATTTGTTTATTTATTTATTTATTTATTATCTTTTACTCTCTAATGCATGCATAAATTCAGGTGTTATCTCCCTACACTGTTTAATTTGGGTCCTTGAGGTGCTGGGAAAGGAGAATGGAGGACCACTTAAAAAGGTAACAACCATGCTCCAGTATTAGGTTGTTCATACCAAAGTTTTCAGAAAACAGTCAATTCTTTTAAGAGGTAAAACTAGATTCATTTGTTTTTTACTCTGTCATAGATTTTTGAAGTTTTAACTTATGCTTAAACTAGGTAGTAGGATAATAAAATACTTCACAATTCTGTCATATTCTATGGAGTAATTTTTTAGTTTTCTTTAGAAACACTATGCATTTATCTTACTGCCAAGAAAAAAAAAAATCCCTTTCCTTTGCTGCTTGTTTTTCCAATTATCTCCATGGAATGGAAAGAAATTGGAGTGGGAGTGCAGGTAAAGATCATGGAACTTGATGTAATCATACAACCGTTCACCACAAAAAATAAACATGTACTGTCCCAGAGCAGTTAAGTACTGACCCTATTGATTTTTAAAGATGGACTGCAACATGTACTGGTTTTTAGACAGATCGCAAAGCTGAATCTAAGCCATGACAATCTCCATAAACCATTTATCACAAGTTGAAGGGGATGATTATTAGTTCAAACACAGATACCGAATTACATATTGTTTTAAAATGTGGAGAGTATTAGAACAAAGGTCCTCTAAGCAATCAGAAAGAAAACATACCAGATGTTGAAGCTCAGCTGTCAAACCTTGGAGCAATAATAATGACAATGATAATAACAATGATAATAATGATGATGATAATAATAACGATAAACTTCATTTTGTGTCAGTGTAGTCTTTGAATAGTGGTATAATGAATTCCTTATGCTAATGCCTGTAAAATGTTGACTGCTAATCATCAGAGTGTCACTGACACCAATTTAGGACACAGACATACAGGACAAGGGCAACAGCTCCCAAGTTGCAAAGTGGGGCTGTCTATAATATAGTGTAAAAAATAAACATAAGAGAATGACAGATTTTTTTTTTTTATCTTGTTTAATCTTGCGTATTTGTATTAAAGGGGAACAATCTTTTTCAGACATGGAGGACTTCATGCTATACTAATGATAATTAATTAATTAATTAACTTATTTATTTGAATCAAAGTCGGCCTTTTAGGAACTACACAAAGAACTTTTCACAGAATTGAATCTGTGTGCCGGTTTGGCCAAACTTAGAAATATATCCTCTGAGAGAAGCAGGGCACAAACCACCCCTACCCCGCCAGGTTCAGGAAAAATTGAATTTTCCTTGAAGGAAAGTTAAAGAGATAAGAACTATTTATTTAACAAACACATAGGAAAAGAATAATAATGCTAAATAATAGCATCTCTCGCGGTGGAGAGAAAAACCTGGGAAAATTTCAGAGTCCTTCTGTAGTGTCTCTGTCCCCCTCCTTGGAGCTGGGACAGAGTGGTGGGCCCCCATCCAGGGCCAAGGCCTCGGTGGAAATTCCTCCCGATGTATTCTGATGTTGAAACCGTCCAGCAGAGAAAAAGGGAAAAAAACCCGAAGTCCCAGGAAAACAAAAGTTCAACTCTCCAAAGGAAAAGGAGCTGAAAAACTGGCTGAAAGCTGGCTGGAAAGCAAGCAGGCTGCTTCCCCACACTCGCTCTGCAGAAGCAGACAGGTTTTTATCTCTGTGTCCTCAGAACATGAAAACAAACTGCTTTGAAAAAGTACACTTTTCTCTCTCCCCTCTCAGGCTCAGTTTAAAGGCATAGAAAGGCATGTATACTAATTTCTGGGCATAGTGCAGTGATAGGGAATACAACATCAAGTCACCCCAAGACAATCTGCAGGTACCATAGCCATTCATATAAGTAGCTGCCTGAATCTTCAGTGAGTGAATACTATAAAAGACATCTCTTATTTCTCGAGCAGACTTTGTCTTTCATTTTCTAAGATAGTTGCTCCTATTTTTGCAAAAAACACGACAAGATCTGTCGAAAGGAATATGAACCTTTCTACAAACAAGCTTCATCTTTTACATTTCTTTAGAGATTGCAGTTACAAGCAAGTCTTCAGAGCCTTGGAGCATTGCATTAAAGACCTTTGAGCAACTTTGTACAACTGCACTGTGAACTGGGGTGTTGAACATACATATTTTCCAAAAGAGCAGCAGGATCAGCACAGTGCTATGTCTCAGCTAAACAGATCTGCCTTTTAGCAGGGCCTATTACCTCTGAGCAATCACAGTCATCTCTGCATTTATACGTCTTCCAGCTCTGGAGTTTAAATCTCTTTTGCTAGCTTGGGGACCTCTGCACTGCAACCTGCTGTGCTGAGTAAATGCACCAGTCCCTGTGGTATGGCTACAGAGCCAGCAGAGCTCAAAAGGCAGAAACACCTCAATCCTCCCAAGCTTATTTCCCCTGCCAACAAAGTGCAATTTAAAAAGCTCCATTATTAGAAAACTCCAAAGACTCAGGTTAACAATTTACTGGTCCTCAAGTAATCTGCAAAACAGACAGTATTTTGAGTGCATATTAGAAGTTCTACCAATATTAAGGCATATTAAAATCTAGACTTAAGATAGTAATCAGCTAGACTATTAAAATTCTCTCCCTGCTAGACCTCATTTCTCTGTACACTGCGATAATATTTGATAAAATTGTGGTGGTATCTACCGTAAAGAGCTCTACAATGTCTGTGTCAAGACAAAATTCTACCTTTAATAGTCATCCTGTATATAAATGTTAGTTCTAAAGCTCTGCTTAGCATCAGAGAAGACCTTGGGTTCTCCCACAATTTTTCTTCTACATCCACAATATATGGATCTAATATAAAATGCATTAGAAAAGTTGTACTCTTGACTCTATATGGCTGGATTTTACAAATAAGTTAAAACTTTTGTACCCTTAGCTCTTCTGGTTCAGCTTTTGGAAGACAGCATGATGTACTTAGTGTTATCATGACTTAGTGTGAAAAACTTACTCTTCAGTTTTAGATGTAGCTATTGAAATATCAATTAATGCACAGTTTTTATGTCTGTAAATTTCTGGGTCCTTATAGCTGATTTATTCAGACTGCACTCTGCATATCTACAGGGAAAGTATTTTTCAGCAAAGACATGCACCCTGATTCTTTAAAAAATGGCAGTGCAAAGGATTTGTGTTAACAAACAAGGAATTTAGATACACCACTTCCAGATGTGCAAGTATTTTCAAACACAACTTCTGCACCTTCACTCCTTGTTGGAAAGTTATCTCAGAAATTTGCACTAGTAAGTATGAAAGAAATGTAGCACCTTTCATTCAGTGTTTTTTTTTTCCCCTGTATCCATGGAGTAGAACTAGACAGATACTGAAATATTCACGTTCTCTTTCTGCCTGAGTAGTTTTACAAATACATAATCCAGACACAAGAATGGTATACTATTTTTCTTCCAGAGAGTGCTGCCTGTAAAAGATATCATTTACAGGAATAATGTAGAGAGAATGGGAAATGTGTTCTGCTTCAACTACCAGCTCTAATTCAGCTTTCTAGAATTCTTCACTGTACTGCTTACAGTAGGCATTACTGTGACAAGCAGGTATTCAGTTTTGCTCAAAAACAGCATAATGAAATCAAACTGTTGATAGGCAATATGGACAATGAGCAGTAAAGGCTACAAGCTAGATATTTCTCCGCAAAAGAAGAATCCACAGGACTGCATTTACACTTCTTCCAAAATTAGAAAGGAACAAATAAAGGGATTTCCTAAAAGTTTATTCCAGAAACATAAACCTAGTGTTCAAAGTTTCTATTCAGCTGTTTTGTCAGAGGATATAATAGAAAGACCAGCCATTTAAATTATCATCTTTACTTTCAACAGAATATATTTTAAAAAGACGTAAGTGTTGAAAGTACTTTCAGTGCTTGAAAATAGAAAAGATGCTGAAGCTATGACAACATTTTTACTTCTCTAACTCTGTCTTGCTTAAAGCTCTTCTCATCTTCATTTACTGTCATGGCCCTTTTGGCCTTTGTGAAACTATTGATTTAAGTGACAGGCATAGAAGCCTAAACCAGCAGATCCAGAGGAAAGATCAGGGCACAAGGTGGTTCATAAATAAATGTAAGAGAAGAAGGTACCTCTTGGGCATGTGAGATTCTCAGCTAACAGTTTGTCACTTGGAAGAAAAAGGTAAGTGTTAAGCTTTCAGTAAATAAAGCTAATTAAATGGCTCCTTGCAAAATGTCTGTGCATAGCATAACTATGAAAACCAGCCTTCATCAGAAGGAGGTAATTATATATCCCAGATATGCTGCAGTTGAATGTGAGTACTGGACATAGTGGCTATGATCCTTCATCAGCAACTGTGATGTAAGCTTCACCAGCCCACCCTCATTCCCCAGGCTTTTCCTGCTCCAGGAGCCCCTGCTCAGTACTGGCACAAGTGTTTATACAGCCACAGAATGGATTGGATTGATGAACTAATTTATCCTAAATTATCTCTGAAAAAAATGTTTGAGCTCTTTTACAGCTGGATCAATTCCCCAGTTCACCATATAAACAGCTGGGTGCAACTGTGGGTAGCAGCAAACACAGAAGGCAGATTGATGTTGGGAAAAATTGCCTGGCAATAGGGTGGATATACGCTGATGCAGCCTTGTCACCAAATGTGAATCTCAACCTAGAAAAGAGAAATGCAGCCTAGGAAATACAAAATAGATGAAGGCAATGCTGCGATAGAAAATCTGATACATCGTGCATTTTATAAATCTTGACTAACTTCTAGGGTTGCAACCTTTTCTGTAAAATTTAAAGCAATTTAGGATTAAGTTGGATTTGGTCATCAACCATGACTACTACTGTGTTGTTTATCAGGAAATAATGGCTACTCAACATCATTCAGTAAATGAAAATTTAAACATATAAAAGAAAATGTCATTTAAATTAAGGAACATAAATATTTATCTTACTACTTTTATTTGATGAATAATGCTACATACAGTCAGTACATTTGAAAGGGGGAAAAAAAAGACAAAAAATCTTCAGTGAGGGAGTTCATGGTACTTAAGTAGTAATGTGATAATTACCCATGCATAACCACTCAATTATAAATATGGAAATGCTTAATTAATTAATAGATTAAATTAATAATGACACAGAAAGATATCAAAGGCTGCATTGCCGCATTTAGCTAGAACTTTGTGGTTTGTGTACAGCCATGTGATCCTGGAAAAAGTTTAAGGTCAAATTATAACTAATAATACTAGAACTTCTTATCAGAATCCTCTGATTTAGAAGTACAGTACTGAGGGATTTCTCCTCACACACACTCTTGAGATGCTTTATATTGGTTTTGAAGGGAGATGAGACCTTGACTTTTTCAGATTAATTAAGCCCATATGAAAAATTTTTTGTCTTTTTCCATGCTCCTAACTGTGGGAATACTGTATTCCTCGAGGTCCTCAAGAAGAGAGAAGTTTGAGTAAAAATACTGTGTATCATCTATACCTCATGATGTTTCTGCAGGAAAATCAGGCATATACTAGGTATATGTTATATAAATATTATTTAAATTTTTCTTACAATTAAAGTGAAACTTAATTCTGCTCTCAAAAATTCTACAAATACACATTTATATCTTGAAACCAATCACTGTGGGTCTACATTACCCTCATTTGTATCTCTGCTACTGTTCCAACTTTTGTTGGAATGAATATTTGTGGAAACTAGGAATTTTAAACAAACATTAGGGAAACTGATAAAATTTAACCTCGTATCTGTACTGACCATGTGATTCCAGGCACAGTATTGATCCATATCATACATCATGTCTAAACTAAGAGTTTCACTATCAAGAACTAACAAAGAAACGCCAAAACAGAAGCCGCAGTAAAAGATGCCACTGCAGACTTTTCTGGTGAAAAGCACTAGATGAGGGTTGTATGTTGTGTTTGGTTTGGGCAGTGGTGTTCCAGCAGAAGTTATGCAAGGTTTCCTGAAGCTCAGTCAAGGCAAGACTGAGGCCAGAAAACTGAGTGTGGAGAAACAGGCCGGGAGAAAGCAATATTGCTCGCATTGATTGGACAGTTAACTACCATGCTGTAGTTACCACCAGGATCTACTGGCACTTACAACAGAGGCATGATTTTACACTTCCAGCTGGCATTTGAATTGCTATACAAGTGCTCCAGCCAGCTTTTTATCTTCTGCAGTTTGTTTGTGATAGAGATCCATTGTTGCACACGGGGGTTCTTGACGCGCTGGGTGTGGCGGGGGAGTGGAAAGAGCATCGCGTCTGTCCCCATCGAGCCCCACCGGAGCAGCTCGGACACACTCTGAGACACTCTGACACACCGTAGTCGGTGGATACTCGCAGCCACTCACACACACACAGCCGGACAGCTCCTGCAGCGTTGCCGGGGATAAAGAGACGGGAGGGGTCCTTTGTATGGAGTTCCGAGGGGTTTATTGAGGTCCCTGGCCGAAGGGATCCAGGAACAAAGAACGCAGAACACTGAGTGGTCCGGGGTTTTATCTGGATCGGCACTGGGGGAGGGCAGAACATTCATTTGGGGGCCAGGGGGTGGAGAGGGCGTGGGGTGACAGGACAGTGACCAGTGGGGGAGGCCAGGGGTGGAACAAGGGACCCGGGAACCAGTGGGGTATCAAGGAAAGGAGAACCATCTAGAACATGAACTTAAAAAGGGTAAAAGTGGGTGATCTTAGACTTCTGAGCCTGTCCACCAGCAGACCTCCGCTGTTTTGGGGCTCTGTGGCTTCTTGGTCATTCCTGCAGTGGATTCAACCACTGCAACAGGTTCTTTTTTCATGCATTTTACAAATTATACCATGTGTTTAACACGGTCTGTCATACAGTTTGCATATTACATTATTACGCATAACACAAATCAATAGCAGAATATCAGAATATTTGAAATATGCCAATGTCTTTCACTAAAACTCACATAGAACTGTACCATATTTTAGTACTATTCAAAAGGTGAAGATGTCAAAATGAGAAACAGATACTCAGAGTCTGACGGTGCCTACTTATATTTTCGTGGAATTTATAGATTTGCCTATGAGGTATAGAAAGTTGAAATGACCTGAAATTAGTTTATGAGACATATCGCTTCATTCTTCATATTCTGTATTACCCATTGGGCCAGCAGAAACGCTTTAAATAATATTCTTTCTTAATAGAGGAATGTCAGTAGCTAGAGCTTTATGATGCACACTGTGGAATTTTGAAACTGCTATCCATTTTTAACCACAAATAGTCTGGTGCTGATTCTTCAGGAAAAAATATGTAAAAAAAGACAAAGTTTCTGTTTATGAAAGGAGTGTCTGCTTATAAATTACGAATTGAGGAAAATGAAGTTCATATGGAGCAGGTTGTATTTGTATTCCTGAGATTTATATTAATTGCACTTACTCTATACTGTCTAGTTATTCTTCACTATTACTGTAATAAACAACTCAAAGACATAAATATTTAAACTTAATTAAAGAAAGGCTTGAGATTTGATGTATTTTTTAAGCTGTCAAAAAATTCAGAAGCCTAAAGCTTGGGTTTGAGACTTCTTTTCCATGATCTACAGCAAGATTTATGCCAGTAATTCAGTAATTAATATGTCAAAATAAGTCACATAATTTCATTTCTTATCATAACAATATATGATTTCTGAAAAAGTGACACTGCTTGTTAAAGTCAGAAATTGTTTGTAGTAGCAGCAGTCGCAGCAACCATTGTTATGACAGCAGCATTTCAACTAGCTAATTTTATATCACTTAAAGGCTTGCTAACACTGAAACTTCTCAATTAGTTTCATGCTAATAGTCTGCTACTCTCACTTCAAACCCTGCTGGGCCAACTAAGCCAGGGCCAGGATATGCACAGTTGTGAATCTGCCAGGAGTCCTCTTTCCAAAGAAGAGTAAATGTGTTTGGGTAAATGTACACCTGTACAGCTGGAAACGAGTAACAATCATGATATCATTGTGGCTTTTTTTGCCTACATGCAACTTCAGCATCAGTTTCCAGGCATTAATACTTTAGTACTTGCTAAATAGGATTGAAACATTCAACAGCCTTAATAGTAAATACCTGCAGGTCCAATCTATATTTTAATTATTTACAAAAAGAAAAAGTCACAAAAACATGCACATTCCCCTGCCTTGCTGTAAGTGGATGCCAGTTATTTAAAAAAACCTCAAGTCTCTACCTTCAAATAATTTCTCTAATTAAGTTCTACCAACAGGAAAGCTTTTCAGTAAAAATCACACTTCTTTTGCAGTATTTTCTTGTATACATAGCTTGTATTACTTGAAATTAACTGAATCCATGTTCAAAATCTATGTTCAGAGCAGCATTCAGAAAAATTAGAATATTACATGCGAAGATGTAAATTATGCATGCAGTGAAAAAAAGCAACCAGACTGTGGCTATTGACTTGAAATTTTCTATTGCTTAATGTACCAGCTAGAAATTATAGGAAAAATGAAGACTAAAATCTGGTATTTACAGAAGTCAGCTATATGAAAAAAAATAATGCAAAACTAAATGAAATTGTGATCTTTTAAATTTATTTTCAAATATTTTTTTAATTTTAATTCTTGCAAAATGTACAAATTATTGGACTACAAACGTATATGCAAAATAGACCTTCATTTATTCATATTCATGAGAGAGAACCAAAGAAATGAAAGTTAATACTTGTTCTTGTATTGATTTTCCTTAATGTCATCTCAAAGCTGGAAAGAAATCATCATTTTCTTTATCAGGAAGGATAAGAGTATCAAACAAATACTTTTTTTTTGGTTCTTCTCTTATCTGAATTGTACTGGATACTCTTAATGGCATAATCGGATATGACTTATATGAGATGCTTGCCATTCTGCAGTTAAGTGTGCCATTATAACTCCAAAATTAGCTGAAGTAATCATATAAATCATACAGAATATAACATTGTGATATGCATGTTATGCTATATGGTGATTAGCTTGGAAGCAGGGCCAATGACCATTTGCATGGTAATGAAACATTCTTTCATAAAGGTGTCAAAAACAATCTAAGAGGCTAATGAAATTTTATGCAAACCACCTGCTGGTCACCTTCACTTCAATTAAATGCCTTTTGGGGAAATGGAAGAATCTTTCTTATTAAACATAAATTAGAATGTAGATAAACACAGGGTAAGCAATAAGTAATGTACAGAATGCAATGTGAAGGAATAAGACCGTGTGTGCTGTACAGAAGATTAGCCCTGATTGCTCCATAACAAGGACCACATTTTGTTATTTTTGAATATTCAAGGAACAGTAGAGGCAATCCTGTCTGACTTCTGCCAGTAGTATTGCTATGAAAATGCCTAAGTTCAGAGCAATAATTCCTTCATCCTTCTGGATTCCACACTTGAAACAGGATTTTTGGTTTCTCTAAATGAGTCAGTTCCAGATCACAGAAAACTGTAAAGGAAAGAAAAAGAAAGAACAACAGAAAAAAACATACGAGCAAACAACAACAAAAATATTGAGAATTCAGCTTTTACCATATAAAGAGGAGAGTCTGTCTGCCTGGCTAGAGCATTCTCAAGGACACAGACACTCGGGACTACAGCAATTCATCAAACCCCATAGGCAAAGAAAAAATATTGTGTACTTACTATGGTGTTTTAGCCATATTTATATTTTAGGTAGGCAGCAACATTAATAATTCCCCACTGTCATATGTATCATCGTGAGTCAATTTTCATGCAATATAAATTTTATACAGGTATCTAAAAGTACTTCATATGTTAACAGTGCAAAACTTTGGGCAACATCACACAGTAAGAGTTCTTAAGAACTTGTGGGTTAATAGATAAAGCACTTGGTAAGAAAGGAGTAAATAAATGATCACTTTTCAGACGCATCTCACAGGGATTTTTGCCTGGATTTTGCTGTTCACCGTATTGAAAAATAATGTGTAGAAGGGGGTAATTACTGAGATGATGAAGTTTCCTGGGGATTCAAAATACTGAGGACAATAATAATTGTCCTAATATTAATAAAATTAATTAATTAATAATTAATAAAATCAGCTGTCTCTAAAGAGCTCAAGAGACTATCATGGTATCAAGAGATTAAGTGATAAAGTGGTAGATGATATTCAGGAAGAATAACTTCAAAGTTACACACATGATGAAAAATAGTCCTAAACATATGCACTGGGTGATATGTTCTAAGCGACCTAATTTAAATAGGAAAGAGATGTGAGAATCATTGTGAAAAGCATTAACCCCAAAAATAGACAAAAATAAAGGAATTACTCAAAAAGAATAGAGAATTAAGCACTATGCACCATTACACGACTGGATAAATCTATGTTGTATCTTGACTGCTGAGAAGTAAGAACTTGTACCCTGCCTTTTATAGAGGAAAGAGTTGCATTTTTCATGAGTAAAGAAAAATAGACCTCAGCTTTTAAAAGAAACAGTGAAGGGAAAACAACTACACACGAGGTGTGCAGAAACTGAGTGATTATGTAATATTTGTGATAATGAAAGCACTAAAATTAAAGTAAAGAAATCATTATGTAGAACTTTAAAACAAAAACAAATGCTTGTTCCACACTGCAGTCAGACTGTGGAAGAGACTTGTAGCTAAAGGGAGTAGTTAATGTCAAATTATAAATAGATCCAAAAAACAATTAAACATAGTAATGAAGTAGAAACTGTTTAAAGTTTTAAACAAAAAGATAATATCCATATCTTGAGAAGCTTCTAAGACACAGTGTTGAAACATGGGTAAGCATTAATGTATGTTTTATATTTCTTGCTTGAGGAATGCTATCAGCTACTGTCATAAAGTAGATAATCATCTTTCCTGACCTAGAATTACTTACTTAGGATCCTTTAAACTAACAAGTAATATACCCTTGAGAAGGGAATTTATGTATTCTCACAGGGAAGCAACTGTGAAAGAAAGAGAAACAAAAGGCCCCATTGTTATAGGATCATGGAAAAACGTTTTTCTTCTTTTTGTCATTTACCTTAATGTGTTGGCCATTTCAAAGTTGTATCCTGTAACAGTCTTTTTGAGTACTTTTGAAGGTTAACATCTATTACTACTATGTTATTGTCTATATTTAGGAAAAAACCCCAGATATTTTAAGTCTTAAGTAGTGAAGTACTATAACATTTAGAGCAGCATTTGAATAAGAACACCTTTCATGTTCTGGCTACACACTTATGAGTGCAAAATAGATAAGTTATTCAGTTGGTTTACTTGTGTGCTTAAATGCCTATCCTTACTTATAAATAGTTTTACTTTTAGTCAACACATGTATCTGAGACTTGTGTATGTGATTTGACAATCTGGAACATTTTCATATTTGTTCTTTACATCTTTTTAAGTAGTTTGAAAATTGCTTGCTATGAATTTGGGAGAGTTTACAGTAAACTTTTCAAGTAATTTTATTTTCTGTCTTGTTTGAATACATGAAAAGATACAAAACATCCCATAGATTTTGATAGAGATTTTAATAAAAGTGTACTTTTACCTAAGAATTCTAGTATATAATATCAGACATGAAAAAAGATTAAAATAAATAACAATTTATAAATATAATATATAAGGACAAAATCAATCTTCTGGTGTTTCTAAGACATAATTAGAAGTAACATAGAATAAGAAAGTGCCAGCTTGTAAAACACAATGACTTTTACCTGGAAGCTTATTCAGTGCTCCTTGAAGGGGAAGAGGAAGGAGAAGGACTTCACTTCTTATCGGTGTTTTAAAGGTTGGGACCTACATGAAAAAAATGTTTGATTTTGCCGGCTGTAAGTAAAAGTTTATATCTACAAGATTTGGCAAATTAACATAACTTGACATTTTGCCCAGAGTTCAAGGTAAAGCTATCCTAGACTGAAAAACTGTGTTATAGTTTATGATAGAGAAAAATAAGACAAATTTTCTTTCTAGCTCTCTTATGGCTAACTTCAGAAGCATGTAAAGACAAGAGTGAAATCCCCTTTTTCCTGTTTCTTAAAGAAGTAGTTTCAAAATAATGTAGAGATTATAATAAAACTAAATGGCATATTTAATGAGATAAACTTTATCCAATTGGTTCAAAACTAATTTCCATAGTTTATTTATTTATTTATTTATTTAAGTTACCTCCAAGTAAGCATTTAATATGGTCAAACACTATGTCCAGACAGCAGTTTTTGGATCATTCCCTGAATTCAGATCTTATCCTGGGACTGAAATATTGATAGTAAATAAAAAGGATTTTCTCCACAAATTTCCTTATCCTGTGTACCTCTGCCCAAAAGCTGCTCATTCATGTTGCTGGAGCATCGTTCATGGTTAAATGATGCACACACAGACCATCTAAGGCACCAGAGCCTAGTTTCCTTTTTAAACAAATATTGTCTCACAGGCTTGTAAAAGTTGCACATCTTTGTGACCTTGCATCCAAATCATTGCAAATTACAGTCCATTGATGCAAAGAGCACCAGTTTAATTCACTCTATTTGTCCACTATGGAAATGTCACCATGATTATATTGTGATAATAGGAATATTTGCAGAATATCTATCTAAGCTATATCCTACAACAGAATGGAAACTTTTCTCTCAAGTGTGAGTAATATTGACCAGAAATTACAGAAATCTATGTTCTCTTGGTAGCATGCTTGTTCTATAAAAAAAATGATGCTGTTCCTGTCTACATTTATCCAGGCATTACAAATGCTGCTTAAAGAAAAGCAGAAAGCACACAATAATTCACTGGACTTTCTGTTAAAAAAAATCCACCGCATTTATATTCGCCTGAAGCACAGCAGCACATCTCTCCATTTCAGCTGCAAAAATATGTAAATTCCAGGCAATAGAAAGTGATTAGGAGATGTTGGGATTGCCAACATTATGAACCTACTGAAAATTACATTAACATAGAAAGATAGGTGGTGAGGAATATTAATGGATTTACAAAAGAACAATGCTCCCAGTAGTTATTCCTTAGTTTAACAGCTCTGAAAAGAGTGAGAGAAAACATAGGCACAATCCATTAAAAACTGATCACAAATATAAAAGAACATTTATCTATAAGCTTTTATATTGCACAAAAGTGTATTGAAAACAGGCCTAATTACCACTGTAAAACTTTTTTCCCTAGAGGTTACTTTCATTAATAGAAAAAGAAACAGAGATGTGTGTTTATTGAACACAAGCATGCTCCAGAAATCCTGCACTTATGAAAAAAGCAACAAAATCAAATTATGCTGTCCTTCAGTGAGTGCAGAAACTTGAGCAATCTTTAACATCTGTTTGCCACTTGTCTTTTCCAAGACAAGTTTCAGAGCTTGTTGGGTTTGTTCTGAAAACTCCTCTGAAAACAACATGAAAGACTCAGCCTTGAATTTATCAACTGAATTCTCTTATCTTTTTTTTTTTTTTTTTTTTACATCGCTGTAACTCTTGTGAGTGAGGGTTGGGTAGGAATTGAAAAAACTTGCAGATCAAACCTACCCTGCACAATTTCCATCTTTGTTCCCTTTCTTCTTCGTATTTGTTGCCCATATGTTGTCACATAGGTGAGATGGGAGATTCCCTTCTCCTATATGTGAGGATGGAGAACAAAGAAAGAATCCTCTAAAGATTTTACTTTCTGAGTACAAAAAAAAAATGCTGGGAAATATATTATCAATACTTAACAGTTTTCTATCCAAAGTAGAGATAAGAAGCTAAGTAATTTTCAGTGGCTATTTAGATGCTTACTTCCCACTGACATTTCAATATTGGTATAATTTTAAATTTGAAATTAGAAGGGAACTCAGATTAACTAAGGTCCAGAGCAGTCCCTTCTCTCAATATTTTAGTCACAAGAAGTTTCATTAATTAGAATGATGAATGCAGAAAATATCTTTGATCGTGGAAATAATTAAGGAAGCAAATAGAAACCTTTCAGCTTCCTCATAAAAACAAGGTTTTGAAAAATTTGGCTTAGGTACCTAAAATTATTTTAGAATAAAGAGATAATAGAAATATATGGAAAAACATTTAAAACTGTCTCTAAAGCATTTTTTCTCCCCACTGGATTCACCTCATAAATAGTATCTCCATATCTTAGATCTTTAAGGAACGGCAATAAGTCTCGGGCTTAGTTGAGTCAGGTTTGCATCCTGTGGTTCTACCTATGTAATGTTCTTCCTCTCGGTACCAAGCACTAACCAATACTTTAAGCCTAAAACATTGCTGCTGATGATATCACCATTAATCAGAAATGATTCACTAATCCTGGCTCCTCCACCCACACAACATTGTTGATCAAACTGAGAAGGCTAGACATGCAGCAGATGAAAAGAGGTATTGTTCCCATTGCATTAGACAGACACATTGCAGTAGCAATAGGCAGTATCACTGACACCTTCACAAGGTAACATTCTATGTTCTCACAAAAGCCTGGGAGTTTAATGTTGCTGGTAGTCATTGTTTCCAAGGAAAATAATTGACATCCAGTTACTACAAGCTGGTGTGACCCCAGCTTGTGAAACCACATGCTGCTTATTGTCTGGGAGGATGATGCATGTCACTACTAAGCACTCAATTTCTGGTTCACAAAGAAAGGATCTTAGAGTGTATTCACATACTAGAAAATTACATGTTAAAAATTGGCTGGCAGCACTGCCCTTTTTGGTCATTAATTAATTGCAGTGGCTTTCTTTAATGAAGGCCTCCCACCTGCTTTTTGTTTGTTTCTTTCCTTTTTGTTTTTTTTCAGCAGAGCAAGAAAATCAGCTTTTTTCTTTCACTTTCAAGAAACAAAACCTAATCTGCAAGTTAACGTTATACCAGGCCTCTATATTTGTACTTGTACAGGGAATGAGAAGGGAACACCTTTTATCTGTCAGACAGTTTAAACAGTTCATGCAGTTTAATACCTGATTATGCCACGTTGAAGATCTTAAATTGTGTATTAGTAGTAACACACTGGTGGGCTGCTACCTTTGTATGGAATCAGTGGGGCTGTGTAGAAGGATCATTTCTTGACGTGCAGACAAAAACCAGATGCTGTGTATTACTGCTGTTCAATGGGCAGCATTTTATTAGATGAAACAGACCCAATCCTGCAATTACTATGACAAAAAAAAAAGAAAAAAAAAAATATATATGTAGGAAACATGCCTGTACTGATAGAGGTCCTCAGAGGAGCAGGTAACTATTCCATCTCACCACTTGCAGTTTCGTCCAGTTCATGTAAGTGGAAAAAGTATAACCATGCTATGGTGTACTCAAATCATCCTAGATGGTCGAAGAGATATTAGGATACATTCAAAATGCTCTTAAACTTGGAGGTCAATGCAGATGATCTGATTTGCACTGATGGTCAAATCCTGAAAATTTAGGGGTTCAGTGTATGTGGAAAAATGCTGGTTTGTGCTCATGTTTTTAAAAATTGCATGTATGTAAAGGATAATTTCAATTTGACAGGCAGATTTTATTCTGTAATTTTCTAACTTTATTTTACAACTGTAGTGTCCATTTTCTATCCATATACATTTGGTTAATTCTCACCATAGCAAGAAATATTTTAAACACACATACAATGGCATATGAGAAACTTCAGTATTGAATATCCTGCTCTGAACCGCAGTAGACACTACTGGGAGAAAGAAGTAAAGGTTCATTAATATGTTCTAAGCTATTTGTAACAATATTTTAAAGATGAGGAAAAAATACCCACACTACAAAATGGTCATCTGCCATGAGATCCAAATTGGCCTGTTCATGAAAAATAATTAAGGCATTCTCATGTTCTTTGTTTCTGTGAATACATCAGAAAAAAAAAAAAAAAAAAAGAGAGATATAATGTATAACAACTTACAAGGGATTCTGTTATGCTTGCCACAGAGGCACTCCCCAGACTCTCTGGCACCTTCATAAAATGTGGCAAAAACATCTGAATGGCACCTTTAACATAAAAGGACCATACCCTGTGAACTGGAGCGCAGAGGACAGAAACACACACATAGACTTGTGTTCAGAGAAACTGTTATCTGGAAAATTGCTTGAGCCACAGGAAAGTCAGTGCAGTCCAATGATTCGTTCACTCATTGTGCCAAATTACTGGAACTACTTTTCTGCTGTTCCTTTTGAAGTCTTTGTTCCACTGTCCAAACATCTAAGGATTAAGGAGACCACGAAAATGAGTAATTTCTGTGCAATTGGTTGATGATTTCTTGACATTTAGGTCTGTGATACACACTAGTATTCTTTTCTCTTTCAACAATGCTAGTAAATGAAAATACAATATTTCTTTAAAATTTCACTGTCATTTTTTTGGTATATGTCCATTTCTTTTAAATGATTGCTTTAATTTTTAAAATGTGAATCTTTGTTTCTAGGGCTATATTAAATTGTTGGAAAAAAATCTGGAATTAAGTAGGCTTTTAAAATGCTTTCAAGATATCCTGCATCAAATTTTGATTCCACTAGACACACAGCAGTCTGACATTTTCCAAGGAAGGAGAAAAAAAATATATTTCTCATTAAGTCAGTTTGGATTTGGAGATTTTTTTTTGGAGGAGAAGTTGCTTATGTTTCCATGATGTGGAGAAAAGAAGAGAGAGCTGAGTGGAGAAATGTCTAGATTTTTTAGAGTCCCATATGGGCTTCTATGTTACTGTAGATGATAAATCTGGAAGATCTGTAAATATTGTGAAGTAATTTTTTCCTTTTTTTCTTAATCTCTATGGGGTAGCTAAATCTTCAACATGTAAAAATTATGAGCATTTTCCCACAAGGAAAGAAGCATTGAGTACTCACAGCAAAAGGATTCAAAAGCCATGACACAGAGGAAGAACAATTATCATGTTAATGATAATGGAATAGAAAGTTTATCACGTGTCTGTGACTGGTGGAATTTTAAGACTGGCAAACACCTAGTTATCTCTGTGAGACTAGAATTTAAGCCAAATAAATTCCTTTTATGACTTTACTATTGCTTCTGGAGTTATATCAACAGTGAATGTGATCTGATCCTCTTTATTTAGGTGTCAAGAGAGATATCCTTATTATGCAACAGACAGAAACATACCATACTACCCTTACCTTTGAAATTTGCTGTTCACCTTTTATCTGTATTTTAATTCTCTTGGCATCTTTGGATACAGTTTCTCATCTCTGTGATCTGTCTTCCCCAGGAACTATAGTAGATTTTCTCAATCTGAGTCATATAAGCCAGTGGAAGTTCAGGCTGAAATGCAGTAGAACAAGCAAAGGCAAATCCGACAAATATAGTCTTCTGATTTCTAGCAAGAGGTCATAGGCTTTTACTACTGTTGCAGGCTGTGAGGACTTGTTTGGCTTATCTGGAGCTGAGTCCTTTCTATCTTCCTTTGACAACAGCGTAAGATACTACGGCCTGAATGTTTTTTTAACCGTGGGCTGTTTTGTGTTGTAATATCTTGTTAGTTCTTGGATAGGAGTAACAAGTATTTAGTCAGTGGGGAGTGAGCTATTTATGAACCTAGAACAAAACACAACACAGGAATGCAAAGATGCTGGAAGATACCAGGGACCCCAAACTAAGCACAAAGCGCAGTGGCCAGTTATTGATCAATAATGAAGGACAGCCTTGTAAGCCAGTGACCACACATGGACCCACCTGTGAGGGAGGAGAAATCCGTGTCATATTTCTCCCAACAAACAACTTGGGATGTTGATAACTTGCTGTCACTCAAATCCTACCCCTCCTTGATGCTGTTGACTTTGAGATCTAGAGAGATATTTAAGGGGCGAATTTACACTGGAGGAAAAGATTAGTTGCTAGATGCTTGTGTGTAGAAATCTTGAGTGTATTATTAGCTATAAGAGTTAGTATCATTGTAAGTACACTAATAAAAAATGGTAGGCAATTTGGTTAGACTGTTCAGATCTTATTAGACTAACAATAAAGTCTTGGATGTGTTCCCTTTTTCTCACACAAGATTAATAGCAACTTTTAAACTCTGATATGCAATACCTATCATAAAAGAAGAACTCTTGATCGTATCAGAGCATACAGTTGAAGACAGAGGTAATGCAGTGCACCACAGGTTGTTATTTTGTATAGCAATGGTGACAGCAAAAGTGACAATTTATTGTCACTCTCTGTTTCCATCCATCTAGTCCTCCTACTCCTTTCTCAATTACTCCAGTGCTTCTCTTTTTAAGGGTTAGTCACCCACTTCCCTAGTTTTAGTTAGTTTTAGTGAAAAAAAATTTTGTCAGCTCTTCTCTGGATTACTCTAGGTAATGCCAGAACACACAGTGGTGAAGATTATTATGTTCTGTTCTTTCTGAGTTAAAACTACATGCTTTATTTTTTTGCCTGTGAACTATCTTTATCAATTTTGCCTTGAGAAAAAGCATAAAAACTTAAAAATCTATAGAGATGTCCAAACAGGTTTATATTTATACTCCCCTTGAGACAAAGGAGGATTGAAAGAATCAGAGATACATGAACTCTGGTTATACATCCAGAAGGGATCCATATCAAATTTGGAACTCTTTAAGTTGCACTCCCAATGGCCTTAACCAAGACAGCAAGGAAAGCAGAGATATCAAAGTGGCATGAGAGAAAAGAGAGTTTTTAACAAATAAGGATCTTATTTTAAGAAACAGTGCTGACAGCAAAAATATCTGCCAGAGTTTGCTTGTGGTGATGGTTATTGTTGCTGCCTGTTATAGCTACAAGTTGGCTGCTTCTCTCACAGATCTCACACAGTGAAAATAGCATCACTTATTTTTATGCAGTATGCAGTGCAAATACAATAAGGAGAGAAATGCAGATGCCTTAAAACTCTTTGTGTCTACAGTGCTCACAAAAGAGTCAGGTGAGTCAAGTGTTTTTGAAGAGCATTTTATTTTGAATCTCAAGAATTCTTGAAAAGGAAGGGTCTGCTCCCTCAAAATGCATCTTGTCAAGCTCTATACACACAATCATTTTGTCAGTCAGAATTCTACTGTTTTCAGTATACATGCTTTAATTGTGGACAAGACACTGTTTCCAATGATAGTTTATTTTGCAATAGCCATGTTACCCCACCACTATTATTGTATTACAGTGTCAAATAAGTACATCATGTCAAAAAAACCATTTTCAAATTGCAGACAAATTGCTATCTTTTGGACAGCATCACAAGCTCTGTGAGCTGCAGAGACTGCAATTGTGGAAACAACAGAATCCATGGCTGCATTACAGACTGCTCTGCTCTTCTTTTTGATTCTGTGAGAGCTGCTGATGTGGCAGCTGGAGTCAAGCAAGCTGCGAATGCCAGCATTGAAGTTCAACCAGTGCTTTGATTACATGCCTGTTACACATGACATATAAACAACCATACAATATTAACTCTTTCAAGCATTTCAAAGGACTGTAAAAAGCCAAGAAATGATTGCTAAACAGATTCCAAATATACACCACAAAAGTAAATGGAAGGGCTAGGATGAGAATTACTGGCAATTTAATCCATTGAGAAAAGTGATGTTAAAATAATATTAAGACCTCTTAGAAGAAAAAAGAAGCATGGCTAGAATAAAGTTTGGTATGCCTGTCTGAACTCTTACAAGGTTAGAAATCACAAAAGGAATGCAGTGCTCTCTGATTCTTCATATTCTTGGTTAAGAATTAGGTGATTTTGAAAGTTTCCAGACTGAAGAAACTTTCTTTTCAAAAAGTAGGTCACATCATCTTGTAGCTGACCTTCCTTTTCTAAATACATTCAGGTCTGTTAGCAACTCTTGCCTTATACACCTACACTACCACCTTGGTTGCGTCATAGAAATACTCTAGCCAAGTTTCCTCTAAATAATTTGGATACAACATGCAAGCTGGAATTATAGCAAGATATGAGTTCATGATAATTTAACACAAATACTTGGAATTTTGAATCAAGACTCTTTCACTCTTGTAGGCAGTATCGGTGCTGAGAGAAGTCATTGCATAAAGCAGTAGTACAAAAAAGAGCATTTCATTTTCAGTTTTTCCTCTTGCATGGGCAATAACAACTTTATTTTGCTCCCTTCTAACCTGCTTTCTATGTTCCTGAACCTTACAGAAATTCTACAACTTTAACCTGCTGTGAAGTTTAGTTAAAGTTAGGAATTCAGTTTAAAAATTAGGAAATGAAATTAACAGAATGGCAAAAAAACCCTGAGAAGATAAAGAGCACATTTCATAGACTTGGATAGAGCTCCACAGAGTCTGAGGAAGCCAGCTAGTTAAAACCAGGAAAGGGAGGAATATGCTGTGATAACAGATCCTTCAACTAAAAGCCCTTGATGTGTTGAGCTGAACACATTAATTAGTAAGATGTCAGACAAGGAGCATTAGCAGGAACAGGACATGTAGTTTAACCTTCTGTGTTCTGTGATTTTAGAAATGTGTTTTTCTGGTGTATGTGCAATGAAATATGCTTGTATTTGCATTGTAGAAGAAGAGAACAAGGGTTTGCTAAAAATCCGGACTTCTGAATGGCAAGCACTCATGTAAAAAGGGGTCTCAAGTGCACTGTATTTGAAATACTTAATTATTTATATTTATAAACTTTAATATCCACACAGGGTTTTGAAGATGAATGCTGCTTGGCAAGTGAAACTTTTTATATATGTTACAGAGCTGAGACAAAAATAGTAATTCACTATCATAAAAGACTTCAGCATTCTAGAAATAAAGCTTCACACCAAATCTGAACAAAACTTTTCCAAGATTCTGGAAATGAATGTCCCATCAGATACCTTACCTTAGGAAAATGAAACCAAACCAAAAAACACATATGTTATACAAACACATGTACCCCCTCCAACCTTGCACACCTGGCCCAATTTTGAATGCAATTTCATGATTTAACAGAGTGGAGAAGAGAGAGAGGGGAAGTTTCAGAAAATTTTCCATAAGAAACCTCTAAACTATGTCATCCTTAATGTGTCACAAAAGGAAACTTAGCTATGTTTTTTGGCAAGTTTGGCATACTTTTTAGAACTTTCCTCCCTTGATGAAATGTTCTATCAACACCTTCACAAGCAATTCTAACATGGCCCCTTCAAAGGAACTACAAGAGATTTTATCCTTATAAATGAAGAGAGATAGCCAAACTTAAACCATTCCAAATCAAAATTTTTTCTATAGGTTTAGGACATTTTCCAAATAAGTTCACATCCTACAATTTTGCCAATCCCTGTCAGTGGGGGCAGTTGAAGGGACTATTGCATGATAGCACGGACCTCAGATTATTCTTATGTTCACCTCAGTAGGTGAGAGATGATACATTTCTGATAAACAAACATGACCTAAAAGAAATAGAACTAATGTCACTTTCTCTCTTAAACCTGACAGCAAGATTAGAGGTAAAAAGGAATACTGAAGGGCTTTGCTTCTTAAGGCAAATGAAGGTGCCTTGGAATGCAAGTAGGAAAAAAGGCATGATTCTAAAGATGACTTTTTTTTGTTGCTGTCTCAGAACAAAATGTTATTTTAAAATGGAAATACAAGCCTATCTGCAAGGAAGCTTATCATGCATATCATCATTTTACATGCTGGTATGGTCCCTACAGGCTTGCTGTGAGATCCTTGGAGTGCCATCATATCACTTTGGAACCAGTAATGGAACCATCCCACTGTCTCTATGGATTTCTCGTGAAAGTATTTTGCTTTTGCAGCTTCATATTGTAATGGCTTCATAATGGAATCCCTTTAGAGTGATATTGAAATCATCTTGCCATCATTAGTGCACATAGTAAATGGTACCATAATAGGGCGTCCATTAAAGACTTGCATTAATATCTTATTGAAATTGTTACTATGTTATTGTCCCACCAAACTGACTGGGGATGTAGCTTGGAAAACAGCTGGTAACGTTCACTAGTTATTTTTCAAATGGACCTTTAGTATTTTTAATGCAACACATTTTATTTACATTTTTTACTGTTTCTATTACCACTGAAATATTATTGTTCTCTGGTGTACTACAAACACTTTGTCTTTTTGCTAAAACATCAGTGGCTGTTTTTTAAAAAAATGTGTATTTTTTAAGTCTTCTAACTGGAAGATGTTTCCTTTAAGAAGCATTGATAACAGTATTTTAGAAGTATAAAGGAGGTTTTAAGAGTACTGTCAGAAGAGCAAAGCTCTGTGTAATTCTTTCTTCTCATTCATGTGACTGAAAAATGTGACAGTTCAAATACATTTCATCTGAAAGAGAAGAAAAAAACTAAAACACTTCAACAAAGACAATCTCCTGAATCCAGAAATACTGAGTTATTTGGGTTTGAAATATGGTACTTGCAATCCTACTGTTATGTTCAAGAGACAAAAAATCTCTCTGAACTCTGGAATATTTGAAACACCCTCTGAGTAGAATGTAGCAGCCCTGTTAGGTTCGATGGCATGATCAGCTGAGTAGCAAAGTGAGAAAGAGCCATAAACACACCTCTGCAGAGAGAGAACTCCAGTTACACCACCACCACATAAATACAGATTTACTAAAGGTTAAAAGGAGGCATTTATCCACATGCCTGACACACAAAGTATGGATAGATATGCTTGCAGTTTCAGGCCTGGGATCAAAGAGTGCCAGAAGGGGATCGCTATTTGTAGCCACGTTCAAAACCTTTCAGAACTGTTCTGCTGCCCCCCTCGGTAGATTGGGGTCAGGGCATTCCCCCGGCTGTGTCAAAGGGCTTCATGTGTCTGCCAAATGAGACACAGCTCCACTGTACTGGAAAACAGACATCCTGGGTTTCAGCATTGGAGAGGCCTAATAATAGTACCCCACTGGTGTATTTTTTCAAGACGTGCATTCACAGCTAATATTAATCAGAAATGAGGAATATCCCAGAGGATCCAGCATTAGACCTGCTTGTGAGGATTAGTTGTGGCAAATTACTCAAGGGATAAATAATGCATTCAAGTTACTTTGGGTCTGAGTGGTGTAGGGAAATCTTAGTTCTGTGTATTGCTGTCTAAAAATACATAGAATAACCTTCTGACTACTAGAGGTAAAAGGAGAAAGACACTGGAAAAAAATCAGAGATGTTAGCAAGAAAGGCAATAAGCACTACATTATTCAAGTTTAGGGAATGCTTTGTTGTAGGTGGAAATTAATTAATGCTAAATTACAACAGAATTCCAAAGGGATTACATATTGCAACCCCATGAATACTGAGAGAATTCATCATAATTAATGGTATATTTCCAGAGGAATGTTGCTCGTTACATAGCTTTGCAATATTTCTTTCATTCCATTAGGGGCTTTATTTACGAAACATACACAGGCAATGCACATAAAAATGAGTGTTTATATATCTATTTCTACATGGGTGCATAAATATATATACATCATGTACATGAAGGAAGGGTCTTATTTTTATTTATATTTATATTTAGTTTTCACATTTTTCTAAATGACAACTGTATCTCCAAAAAGAATGCATCTCGTCATACACACATTTCCTGGTCCTATCAACCAGTCCAAAAGGGATCCTAGCAAAAGCAAGTGTTGCTAACACTTTTAGTTCTGTGTTAAAAAAGGGCCTGCTGGCAGTGTGAAATGACTGATCTTGAATACGACAGGGTGAGAGCGCTTCTAAAACTTTTTGTCACACAGCCAGTCCTGGAGATTTGGGGATATAGAGAGGAAGAATCTTACAGATTGGAAAGAAATGCCTGGAATCTGCACCTGAACAACCTGGAGAATTGAAGGAAGAAAACAGGATTCATATTTGGATCAGTACAGCTTTAAGATATTTGCAAACCCCATCTGTCTAAAAACATGAGTCTTAGTTCTGTTTTAACAATCTCTTGAGAGCTGTTCTGAAAAACAAAAGAACTGAGAACCTATTTACCTTAAAGGCTGAAACTACATATATAATCTGATATTTTCTTAGAGCTACCTTCTGAAATTTCTTTTTATAGACAGAATTTTTCTTAGGCCTTTAAAAAAAATCAGAAAATTCTCAATTTTATTTCCCAATAACCACCTCTCTTTAATTTTTATCTTCCCTTGTCCACACTTTGCTAAAGTAATTCATAGCCTAAATTTCAAAGAACCCCCACTGAGCCAGTTCTCATTTTCCATCTTTTTTTGGTTTTGTTTTTTTGTGGGATTTTTGCTAGTTTGTGTGTTTGGTTGGTTAGTTTTTACTGCTTCATGATAACAAGTCTGGTCTGAAGCAAACTGAGTGATTTAAGTAATGCTTATTACAATTATTTTAACAGTGAAAAATGAGTTGCAAGAATTTATCAGATTTGTAACATTAAATGAATAACTGCACCTGAGCCATAAGCTGAATTAAACCACAAATCATATAATTTTGACATACTTATCAAGCAAAATATAAATTCTGGTTTTGGCTTCTGTAATAATTTTCAATTTTTGTTCTTCACAGAGCACTGGGTTCAATAGATGCTTTTCAAGAAAGAGATCGAGTTGTCTGATACTTGGGCAAAATACAAGGCGTCAAAATGAGGAGATAGAAGTTGAGGCTCGAGGTACTTAGCTCATAGGCTAATAAAGAGGTAAAGGAGATTAAAAAGCTCACTTGTTACTTTTGTAGGCTAATTAACATTTAGAAAAATTTTATTCCCAAAGGCAGATACAGCAATGATTAATTATCATATTTTGATTAAGTCAATGATATGATGTATTTTCTCATTATATATGCTAATATCCAGTCAGGCTTCACAGTTAGCCCCAGGATAAGGTCAGAGACCAGTAATCTCAGCATGGATAATACTTGTAACCTGTATTCAGTGTAACACATTCTCATCACCATCCTCAAGGTTTCATTTAAGGTGGTTTGGTTTATTTTTCAAGAAATAGTTAATTTTTGTATTCTTATTTTGATTTTAGCTCATCTGAGTTTCCCTTGCAGTGTACATGGGTTCTTAATTGAGCACTGACAAGATAATAATGAAATGATACTATGATTTTATTTTGTTTTGTTTTGGTGAAATGAGACATGACTCTGTAATTTTTGCAATGTCTATGATCATTTGAACACTCTCTTTCTTAGCTACCAGAGTTGAAAAGTGCACAGTTCTAAAAGACGCCTTTTGAGTCTTCTTGCTTTAGAGCCCCAGGCTGGTCACAACTGCCACTATCTCATCAACCATGAGATTATTTTCAATATTTCAGCTGGTAGGACTAGCAGTGGATTTTCTCAGAAAGACTTTAATTCAACTGAACACAGTGGCAACTCTTACTGCTACCTCTAGCTATGGTTGCTTTAGCCCTAAGGAAGTGGTTTTTACATGTTAAATATGCAATATAAGTGCCAAGGTCTTGATTTTTTCCCTTTTTACTGTAGTACAATATATTGCTCCTTACAAAGCAACTTAAATAGAGTAGAGCTATGAATGGTGTCTAGTCAAATTCATGAACTTTCATCATGCAAATTAGAACACCTAATTAAAAACCAGTGGTCAAAATTTCCATAATGATGGAGCCAGATGAAATGTGTTTCAGGTTCCCACAGGAATCTAGATAGTTCTTCTTTCTTTAATGTTGATTATACAGAAGTGGCTTCCATGAAGATATTCTTTTATAACACTAGGTATAAGAGGACTTTTTTTGGGTTTTTTTGATTTTACTAAGTACGATTTTTAAAAGTTAGTTGACTTCTCTTCCTGATTCTACAGCAATCCTGAAGTTAATGAAATGTCGACATCATAATACAATAAGAATGACTAAATGGATGCATCAAAGCTGTTTATACATTATGTAACATTTTAAAATTGTATAATTTGGGAACTGGAACAGCGTATTTTTATGCCTTTTTAAATTATAGATTATTCCTCAGAGTGAACTATTTTGGATATTGCATCCAACAAAGGTTATCAAAACAAACTCTGAAAGAGGCAGCTTAAAAATAATATGTTAAAATTGAAAGATTTGTGTCACTGAGATAACATAATCATTTAGTGAACAAAACAAATGGCTGTGACCATATCCAATATGAAATCTTTTCCAGATCTACCACCCCTCATTAATTCTAATGAACTGAATCATTTGAAGCTGAGATGTAGACCATTAAGTGATTTTATGGAGCTCCTCCAGGTCAGTGTCGCACTGAGGATTTTTTATTATCTCAAACTTAAAAGCATGTGCCTGAAATCACACATATAAAAATAATTTTGACTACCAATTAGAGTTCTGTATTGCCATTGTTCATTCATACAAACATAAATTTTATAGAACACCATCCACCTACTCATTCAACTGCCCCCAAAAATCATAGAATCATAGAATCATATAAAGTTTTTGATTGGAAAGAGCTTTTAAAGATCACATAGTTCCAACTCCCTGTCATTAGCAGGGACACTTTCTGACTAGACCAGGTTGTTCAAAGCCCCATCCAATCTGGCCTTGAACTCTTCCAGAGATGGGGCACCCACAGCTTCTCTGGGCAACCTGTTCCAGTGTCTCACCAACCTCACAGTAAAGAATTTCTTCCTTATATCTAATCTAAATGTACCCTCTTTTAGTTGAAACCCATTGTCCTTTGTCCTGTCACTACAGGCCTTGGCAAAAAGCCTCTCTGGATGCTTCTAGCAATTCCCTGTTATATATTGAAAGGCTCCAATATGTTCTTCCCAGAGATTTCTGTTCTCCAGGCTGAACAATCTAATCTTAACCTTTCTTCAAAGCAGAAGTGCTTCAGACCTCTGAATATTTTTTGTGGCTCTCCTCTGGACATGCTCCAACACATCCATGTCTTCCAGAGCTGGACACTGAACTGAGGGTGATGTCTCACAATAGAGGAGTAGAGTGATCATAATCACCCCCTTGACCCACTAGTCACACTTCTTTTTGTGTAGCCCAGGATATGGCTGTCTTTCTGGGCTGCCAGTGCACATTCCCAGGTCATGCAAAATTTTTTGCCTACCAGTATCTCCAAGTCTTTCTCAATCCATTCATCCCGTGGCCTGTATTGATACTGGTGTGTCCTGACTCATCTGCAGTACCTTGCAATTGACTTTGTTGGACTTCATGAAGTTTGCATGACAAATATTACAGGTTTTCTTTTTAAGCATCTTTTCTGTGGGTGTTTGCATGAAGGATCATTCAATTCCATTCATGTGGTATTCTCACTCTTTTAAGCTAAATTTTGGAAATACAAGAAATAAGTTAATGTGTTTTGCAAAGATGTCTCCATCACAGCATAGAATACAGATCTTGTTTCCAAAGCCTACAAAACTTCTATTTATTTTCCTTGTGACCAGAGTCCAGGCTAGCCATATACATAATTCCACATGACACAATAAAGTTTTATCTTCAAATAATTTATCCTCTATTCTAATTCTTAATAAAGAAAATGTTTTATTATAAATAGAAATTGCATTATTTAGAATCACAGTATTTTTGTAATTAGAGAAGCAAATGGAACTTTCCGTGTCTAAAGTGTATCTCAGTTTTTCACTATACATTATCAGTATTGCTAATGATGCTGTTTATAGAGCCAGTCACAAGCCGTGGCTTTTCTAAGCCACAAAACATAAAACAAATCATAAAAACAAAACAAATAGTAAGTATTTGGTGAGCTGATACACTTATGTGGATAAAGTAGCCCATGCTGATCCCCATTTACTCCCAGCCAGGTTTCTTATGTACTTGAGATGGCTGTGCTTTGCAGGCACATTTGAAACATGAGCAAAATCCAATGTGGTGCAGAGAAGAACATGAGATGCTCAGAAGACCATGATAAGCAGTGGTCACTCCCGCCAATACCACAATGTATGCTGAGTTTTGTTTGGGTCATCTCTGCAACAGTGTCCTGTAGAATTGAATGAAAGCAATGAAGTAGCTTTCATGATGTTCATGTCAGTGAACATGACGTGTTCTGGGAAAATATGTATGGATAGATATTTGACAACCCTGCTGGACTGAGACTGGCAGAATGGGCTAAACATTGGTCTCCCAGCATGTGTATGTGAAAATATGGAGGTACCAAGCCGTAAAAGACTTTGAAAATTAAAGCAAAAAATTATTTTCACACTGAAAATACTTCCATCTCTTCCCTGATGCTAACACCTCCTAGAGAGGAAAAGAATTTGGCCATTCAGAACATTAGGCATGGAAAATTCACACACAAAAAATAACAAATTTGCTCACAGTGAAACTTTAGAGGAACTGTTTAAAGTGTTCCAGATTTCTCTTTCCCTCCTAATTATGAGACTATACACAAGGAAAAAAAGTCTTGATCATAAATACAGAAGGGCTTTTCTGTATCACATGAAAGCAGACGAACATTAACTCTGGAAACAAAGAAAACAAAACCCATAGGTATATCTAGCAGGGAAGATACACTTCCACTTACGTGAATAACAAAAATGGTGAAGTTTCTTATTTTTTCTCCAACATCTCTTTTGATTTAGAATACATTTTTATAAGCTATTTCAATGACTGGCTTGTAAAGTTTATGTCCAAATAGGCTCCACTTGAATTGGATATTTTTAGCAAGGAAAAGAAATACATTTCTATCTATGCTGAAACTTCAGATCTCTAACAATATACATCTTAATTTTACCGCTGTGCTTGCCAAGGCTTTCTCTGTCATTGGCTGCACCACTAATACAATGTTTACTAATAGCTCTATAGAGGAACAGTATTTCCATAGTAACAAATGAACAATACTAGAGATATTAATCATTTCTACATCATTTGTGTACAGTTTGCTGTAAAGCAAAATTTTTTAGTTTGATAATTTCTAGACTGAAGTGATTGTACATTATGAGATTATTAGCATAAACACTTAAGATGAAGAATGCCTGTTGAAAAGGAGAAAAAACTGAAGAAAAAGTGGTATTGTACTGCAAATTTTACCATAAGAAGCAGCAGGAATAACTAACTTTAATATTACTGTCTCTGGTATTAGTTATCTCTTATGGATTAATCTATGAAAGATCACTCCAACATTTAGCAACATGGAGACATGCATCTCATTCAGCTACCCAGTTTCTCACTGAAAATACCTTTTCCAGAAGGAAAAAAAGTCTGACTGCTGACCACTTTGGAGACATCTCTATGGTATTAGGGCACTTGAAGGCACAGGGTTATCAATCAGACAATATGTATCACTGAGAGGAAGGAAGGAAGGAAGGAAGGAAGGAAGGAAGGAAGGAAGGAAGGAAGGAAGGAAGGAAGGAAGGAAGGAAGGAAGGAAGGAAGGAAGGAAAATTTGGTTTAAAGGTTTAAAAATTTGGCAAAGTGATAGTGACCAATATTAAGAAAGCCTCTGTGTGCAGAGTCTTAGAAGAAAATGCTGAAGATTTGTAAGGCAGGTCTCATTTAATCTATTATGATATTATGATGTAAGGCCATAGCTACTCTTCCTTGATCATGACTCTGCCCTGATTCAAAGCAGAATTTGGACAATGTATTTTATTTTTATTCTGATCAGCACTGCTTATCATAGATAAGGTACTGGATTAAAATATAGAAGAATAGAGTATTGTTCAAATGTAGCTGTTAAGTAATCAGAGCCTCATTGTCTGAACCATGCTTGATGATTTCATATGAACATAGAAAACAAGTGTGACATGTTCAACATTTAATAGTTTTGCAATAAATATTCTGCCTGGTTTTTTAAAGTTCATTAAAACCCAGACCAGGATTGATTCAATGATGAGAATTTAATAACAATAGTTGAAGTCTATGGAGACTTCCATAATTGTACTGAACCCTGCCAGTGACCGGAATAAATCTCATACAGCAGACTTACAGCAGCTTTCCAGGTGCAAGATAACCCCACTAAACCTTGCTGCTCAACAAATTGCCTTTTTTTAAATCATTATTATCTAATACTATCTAACCTAGCTTTTTAAAAGTAAAATAAATAAAATGAACTGTGTTATTTTAAAATTAATTTACATGTTCTTTATTTACTGTCTTCAGGCTGTTTTCCTAGGTTGCTTCTGTTCTCCCTTCTCCTACTCTCACTGTTGTTTGGATAAAAGGGTTGCATTTCCAGTTGAGTTATCCTGTATTTCACAGAACTCCTAAGATTGGAATTTTCTTGGGCCTCCTTCATGTGTGTCTTTGGTTTTCGTTACAATAGGTGGATGCCATTTTAAGGGTTACTGTAGCAGATATTAGAATCTTATCAGTGTTCAAGCACTAAACAACCCCTTTCAGTTACTTAAAAGAAACATGCAGTTTGCAGTGAGAATATGTAGGGGTACATACACTGAATCAAAGCTGCTGTATCAGAATACCATACATTCATTATGTTCTTTTCAGACTGTCCGTGTCTCATCTTTGGTACGTATTTTAGATGTCATTTCTTCAATTTTTAATCGTGCAATGTTGCCGATACCAAACCAGAAGCAAATTGTTTTGCACCATTATCCCATCAATTGATATCAGTTTCTTCTTTAACTTTTAAGCAGTTAAAAAAGTCCCTGAGGTTTAAGCAATTCTCAAAGTTATATTACATAATGTTTCCCGTACCTTCATACCTGATGTCATTACAAGATATTATTGACTTTTAGCCCTACATTAAATTAGTTTTCTTTTTTCTTTTTTTTTTTTCTTTTTTAATACACTTGTCTTTTAAGGATTCAAGCTTTCTAGTAATACATAATACAAAGATTTCATTAAGAAATTTGATAGCATTTCACAGAATATGATACACTGAGGCATTGATTTGCTTTTCTCACTGCTGTACACTAAATGCAAGGATAATTAGGACTCTGGGTTTTTTTAACAATTGTTGTTAGCAGCTGGAGTTGTTCCTACGTATTCTGAACCTAACCCCTTTTCCATAGAATTTGGGACTCCCCAGAGGTATCTCATCAAAGGCTTTTTCTTCCATCATTGTAAATTGTCTTTAGAGGTACTTATCTGCACTGAAGAAATTTTAAACTAAATCTTCTAGTATTTAATAACAAATTCTAATACTGCTAAGAGAAAAACTGTTACATTTCTTGGATTTAATACACATTTGTAAATGTTTAACTTTTTAAGAAAATAAAAAATTGAGCAAAAAAAAAGATTTATCATCATTTAATAAAAGCTTTTACTTGCTCACATCAAGCCCTGATACTCCTTATTTATCCCTTTCACCTTCTTACCATACACCCACATCAATTTCTCACTAAATAAAGCCATGTGCTTCATCCTAATTTGAACCTCCCATCTCCCTATGCAAAGACAAATCCTAAACTCTCACTCAGATTTTTTATCCCTGTGCTAAATCAAAAGAGTTATCCTGAGGTCTAATTCTTAAGACCTTATCCCAAAAGGCATTGATAATTAACATGCAAACTGGGAGACAGTTGATCCATAACTTGCAGTGTATGTATATTCAGAACAACATGATCATGACTGCTATAAACAAATCCTGCATTGCTACAATGGTAACCCAATTCACCAAAATCAGGAGGTTTTCATGAAAAGAGGTAGGGTAGATTTCATAAAATTCTTATTTTAAAGAATGGACTGGAAGACAGCTTTCAAATTCACAGACATTCTGATATGAAACATTCATCTGAACTAGTTGTAGCTCAGAAAGGTGCATCACTTCAACATTTTTTTTTTTATTATAAACCTTTAAACATAGAAATTTTGAAAAATTAATACTATTGAAATGACCAGTTTCAAGAAGCTTCAAAAATTTTTTTCTTTCACATTGCTTTCTAATTTAGTATTGAGATTTTCTAATTGTTTTATAATTTGGAACTGAAAAGCTTTCCAAACCATCCATAGCTGTGCTTATTGTATTTTTCTAAGGCATTCCAGTCTATCTCAGCAAAAATGTTTTTCTTTGCTGTTTTAGAAAAACAATATTTCAATTAATATGAACAGGAGTCAAACAGCAGCAGACACACCTGAAGTCTGTTTTCATATTTTTTTCCATGGCTTTCCAAAAATAGGTTTACTTTACTTTACTGGTTGGTAGAGTGATAGGCTTGCACTGTAGATGCTCATATATCAGTGGAAACATTTTTAAGGACTTTGGAAAAGTAGACACATTACATCTAAAGTTAGTTAACAAGAAAGGCTTAAACAACCTCGATAAAACTGCTTATGGAGTTGAATCACCAAGCAATTATTTACAGTCTGTTAGCAGAAATACATTTTATTACAAATCTACAGGAGTTTCATTCTGTATACATACATCTCACTAAATATTATACCATATTGTTCTGGCTGATGCCAAGACAAATGGAAAAAAAGCAGTATTTCCAGTCCATTTTTTTTCCCCAATTATGTCTTTTCTACCTGCAGCTCCTTGTTTCCATTGTTGTCCTTGGAAAAAAGTATTTGGAGGTCCATCAGCAGCTTTCATGCATACATTTTCCACTTGCAGTATATCAACACCATGTAGCCCCTTTTTTCTACACCATTATAAAGACTCATACTGTTTGTTATAAACATTCACAGAAGAGTAAGCGCCATTTCTGACTCAGTCTAGCTAGCATTTTATTTGTGCCTCTCTGTGAAAACACAACTAAGTTCTAGAACCACTTACTGCTTTGTTAGTGCGTAGAATAATTCTAAATTCCCATCTATTCGTCTCTTACGAGTCCTGTTGAGTACTTCCTGATGTGCTTTTTTTCATTCTGAATCTAAATATTTTTTATTTTTTATTATTACTCTTTAGAGAAATTGCTGCTGGGTTTTTTTGTCACTGTTGTCTCTATTTTATAGTGACATTGAAATTAAAATGAAAATAGATTTCATTATTTATTCATAGGATTTGATTCACCCTCATTGTGACATTATTTTTGATGTTGACAGTTGTTGGTGAATAGTGTGGAAAACTAGAGGGCATTTATTTAACCATAAAATGCTATAAACAATAAACTGATACTGTCTTGCTTTCATGTGGGGAATTTTCATCTTCAAAACAAGAAATAAAAGTAAAAAAAAAAAAGAATCTGTGAGTTTTATACCATCTATGTGAACTTCATGTCATGCTATGTCAGCTGCAGTGTGCAAATATTAAATCTTACTACAAGAGTTTCCATAATCCCTGTCAAGATAACAAAAATAACAAAAAGAAGTTTGATATCAAGATTTACCTTCATAAAAAAATAAAACTCGATTAAAAAAAAAAGTTCTCCTTTATTTTTTTTTGTCTTTTTTTAAAATTTTTTTTTAATCATGCATGAATAGAAACCTTGCACAGTGAATGCAGAGAATAAATTTATGGAATAAAAATTAAAAATTCCTAAGTCAGGAAAAATAAGAGTATATTGAAATTTACTGTTAATCAAAAGGAAGGTTTGGCTTCTCTCAGAATCCATTACAAAAAAAATGTTATTTTAAATCACAATTTAAAGATTTTAATTGGTATGGAAACAATACATATAAGCTGCAGAACATAACTCTTGAACTTTAGTCAAGGAATAAGCTGTTCAACAATACAGCCACATAGTAATATGGTTAAATTGAAGAGTTGTATCAGTCATTGGTGGTTTTGAGGATAAATGAAAGTACAGGAAATTTTAAACTGCATCTCAAAGCTGCTGCCTAGATTCGAACTATCCAATTTATATCTGTCACAGGCAAAAACTGCTCATGTAATTTAAACCAAAGCAGTTTTCTGAATTATTAATGGCACGTACTTAACAAGCAATCAGTATGCTGCACATTCAGGATCAATGTAATTCAGCAGATAAACCACAATGCTAGACATGCAAACCATTAATAAGCACTTATGAATTTCTAAAGCCCATCTTCAGCTAGTCCCACGTGGTACTGGTCACACACACAAGCACCCACGCACACGCACTCATGAACACCCACACACCCTCTCTGAAGGGCAGACTGTACCCCCAGAAGCCCTCCAGCATCCTTCTTCCCCAGGCAGTGCATGTTCCCTGCCTTGCAGGCCCACCAAGGGCCACACTCAGGACCACAGCATCACGCCCTGTACTGGCCCTTGGCCAGTTCCATCCCAGCAGCCACCCTGGTGATGGATTGTAGTGCCAAAAGATATCTGGGCTGTGGCTTCTCTTGTTGCTAGGGTGGTCATCTTTAACATGGGCAGGGCTTTATTTATTTGATTGACATACACTGTCCATGCTTGCTTTTTTGTAGCTTACAAGTGTGATTTTTTCCTGGCTTAGGACATAAAGTCATTACTGCAATGTCTTTCGTATCCTGGTTGGTTTATATTTGGAAAACGGTATCCTTTTGTGTTGCAATGTAAACTAAGTGCCACAATAAGAACCATTACCAGTGATCATCCGTATTATGAAATTAAATTGGTAATCAATCACAAAACAAAAGTCTTTCATGTTTTGTTTTACCAGTTAAATGCTCTAGTAAAGCTGTTAGAAAATGCCATAACTCCCAAATTCTCCATTTGGATGATATGGTCAGGCACATTTGATGCCCAAATACATCCTGGAGGAAAAATTCCTAATACTGATATCATTCTAGCTGAAGGGATGTTTGTGCTAGTTCTATGTGGGAGTCTCGTTAGTGGAGGACATACCAAAATATTTCATGCTGTGGTCTGACCCTGTCTTGTCGCAGTGTGACTCTGGCTTCAGATGAAGTTGCATAATTCATGAACAGTTTCCAAAGTGAATGGTGGATTTAACATGCCTGGTAGCCTTCATCTTGCTGAAAGGTAAGTATACAAACAAAGACACACACACAGGCAGGCTCCATCTACAGCTGCTCAAAAATGTTTCAGCAGAACACTGTGCAACTTCAAAAATTCAGTTTTGTTGAAATCGAGTTGTTCTACATGAACATTTCAAATTTTGAAGCAATTTTCCACAGGAAAGTGTCAAAGTTAATCATTTCATCTTTCTTGTTTCAGTCTGATAATGCCAAAACATTTCATTTCAAATGTATCACACTATTTAATTTCATTTGACATTTAGATTAAATGTAATATTAATTTTAAGACATTGTGTTTATACACTAATATATGTATACACACATTACATATTTTTTAATCTGATTTTATCTGAATTGTTGATATTATAGGATTTTAGTTTTATCAAAACAGAAAGTTGGCTGTTGCCTACTGGAATTTATGTGCTGGAGATGAAAAGACTTTAAAAAAAAGAAGGAAAAAATAGCTGCTTCTTGGAGCAGTACAATTTCCTTGAAATTGTAAATTGTGAAACTGGCCAGGGGAACCAGGGAAGTCAATTTTTTAATGCAGTGGGTGCTGGCAAAATCCTTGCAGCAAAGTAAACAGCAAGGCAGTTATATCTGCAAAACATAGCACAAAGATTCAGCACACTGAGTCAGTATGCCTCAGTTTAAAATAATTTGACTAGTTACCATTAACTTTTAAATCATGGGGAAATCTCAATGTTTCATCAAATCTCAGAGCTTTGTAGATCCAGAGAACGGATGAATTCTTGGACATCATGTTTGTTTACCTTTCTCATTAGCTTAGCTAATTGGGTTCAGATGTTAATATACATTAAATCATCCTTTTTCTTTTAAATGCCTGTGAAGAACACTCAAGAGACAGGATTAGAGTACGAAAGCCTTTATGCACAAAATGTCTGTGGTCATGACCACAGCCATTCAAGCTTACACATATCAGCCATCCAGGGAATCTCACAGCTGCCTGAAAGGGATCAGGCAAGAGGAAATATTAGTTAATAAAATCTCAGGGGCGTACTCAGTCATTGGCTCCTCTTCATCTGCCTACAGGAGTGAAAAATGAGTACTGGTTCTACTGTGATATACATCTGCCCATCGGTCTCATAAAAAAAAAAGGCCAATGAATAGCCATTACTACATTTGCAGGATTTTACCCACTATCCATTCTGAGCCCATTGGTTCCCTGGTACATGTCATGACAATCGAGATCATAATTAGACTATTTTAAAGGTAAATATTTTACAGTTAAATAATCAACTGATTATTTAACTGGTTGATTGTTAAGGTAGTTGCGGGAGTGCTCAAACTAATTAAAGTGCTGAAGAAAGCTCACACCACCCTGGCTCTTACTTTTGCCAGTGTGACTTGCACACAGATGTAAGATGCCACCAATCCCCATCTCCTCCTGATAAGTAAAACTCTAGCTAGTATTTTCAGAGACCATAACAAAACATGTCCCTTTATTTCCATCACTCCTAAATTATTGACTAACTCTTCAGGTACTGTGGCAACATTCAGCCACTCACTTTTCTTGGGGATACAAAACAAATACATTCATTTTAAAGTTTGGTCAGTTACCTTTGGTTATGTAATAGCTAAAATGCTTCTCCAAATAGCCACAAGGCTAACTCATGGAGCAGGTTAGCCTCGGCAGCAAATCATGTTTTATTTCTTCCACTACCACTCCTAACATTGTTATGGAAGCTATTAAATTAACAGATTCCCATGACAGTGTTTCATTTCTCATTATAATGAACAGGCAAGCAGCTAACACTGCAGAATTTCCATGAGCTAATGCCTTGTAATAAATCCATTAGAAAGCCATTGGTATCTAATTGTCTAATCACAATGAAGGCCTAGGAGTGACATGGCTGTAATGGGATTAAAGTAGATTGTAGTGCAATGCATACGTTCTCTGATCCAGTCTGGAGATAGCAACAACCTTGCAGGTCATTTCAGTTAATTTAGCCAGACTCGGAAGAAAAGAAGGAAAAACTGCTTTGATTAAATAGGCAAAAGAACAGACACTGCTTTGTTTACACCTGAAGGAGATAAAATGGATGTTATGGCTGGAAAAAATACAGCATTAACTTGAAAGTAATCTAAGGTATCAGTGAAGAGCTGTTTGCACGATTGAATTTGGTTGTATACGAGGAATGGTTGGATGTGGTGTGATGAAGCAGGCAAAGTTCCAAGTGTGCAGAAGGCACTGAGTTTTCAAGCTTATGCCTCTTCACCCCATAATAATTTGGCCTCAAAATCTGCAGCTCCAAGGCCAGAAGCAGCCTTCTGCCTGATAAAAGCCTTTCTCTAAAGCTATGCTAACTGGCAACTTAAGGGAATGGACTTGCAAACATTGATTCAGTGGCTCTGTGAGCTATTAGGCTTCCTTGCAGTGGATGATGTGGAAAAACGGAAGTCATTGCTTTGCTGAAACCATTTCAAGCACTGTGGAACATTACTTTGAAATTTGTAATGCCAAACATGGAAAGATGCTCTACCCTAGACTTCATGTTAACAAGATAAATGATTTCTACAGAGTTGCTGAAGATTTTCAGGAAATCAGTTTATCCCTTTCCATCAGAAATCTCTTTTGGAATTTCTCTTTATCTTCTGATGTAAGGTAATTGCACCTTAGTAGCCAAAACAGGGAGAGTATATGTGAACAAGGGATAAGAGTTGGGCTGAAAAATCCAAAAAAATGTGTACATATTTAATCATGGTAGCTACAGATTCTTGGTTGAGCTTCCTAATGTGAACATATCCAAAGTAATCTGTCAATGAGGCATTGTTATTCTAGGAACTGGGAACTGGACCAGTCTTAAAATAAAATACTCTGGTATCATATGGTGATTATTCAAAATGTTTCAATTTATCTAAGTGACACAGCAGTGTTTAGAACAATTACTGAAATAATTACTCTTTCAGAAGAGGAACACACTACAAATCTCATATTAAATCTGACCAACTTTATTTAGACTTTGCTACTTATTCCTTTGGCACAATAAAGGCTTCTGTGCCTGGAACACTCCTAGTTTGAGAGCCTGTTAAATATTTGTAAAAATGTTTTGCAGAATAAGGAAAAAAATAAACACAGGCCTTCACCTACTGTCATAGTCTAACCTCAGCCAGCAACTATGCACCACATAGCAGGTTGCTCATTTTCCCCCTGGCTCCGCTGGAGGGGAGAAGTACTGAAAGAAAAAAATTAAACCTTAAGGGTTGAGATAAGAACAACTTAAGAATTGAAGTGAAACATAGCAAAATAAAACTAAAACCACTAATTATTGTAATAATAATTATTGTAATAGTGATTAGAATAATAGTAGTTGTAATGAAAAAGAGAGAGAGAGGAAGAAAACCCAAGCAACATAAGCGATACGCAATTTCTCATCACCTGCTGACCAATGCCCAGTCCATTCCTCAGCAGTGATTGGCCTCATTATGGGTAACTCCCCCAGTTTGTTTACTGAGCATGGTGCTATGTGGCATGGAATATCTCTTTAGCCAGTTGGGGTCAGCTGTCCTGTCTGTGCTCCATCCTGGTTTCTTGCACACCTGCCTGCTGGCAGAGCATGGGAAACAGAAAAGTCCTTGGCTTAAGGTAAGCACTGCTGAGCATCGACTGAAACATCAGTGTGTTGCCAGTGTTATTCTCATACTAAATTGAAGCCACAGCACTGTACCAGCTACTAAGAAGAAAATTTATTCTATCCCAGCTGAAACCAGGACATGGTCGTAGTCTGTGTTCAGACCTTTTAGACAAATGTCACTGTTGTTTCCAGCACATGTAGTACTAACAACCAAACTGAATGTTTCACTGAGTATATTTTTCCTTTTCCTACTGTACTAATCTTGTAAATTCAGAAAATCACAAAATAGTTCAACCAGATCATTTTGATTTGATGAAACGTGTCTCAAGATTTAAAAATATTTTTAAAAGGAAAAAGATCAATGCTTTCTGAATTTTTGGCAGACCATTTTTCTTTAGATAGTATCTTTTGCTGTGAACTAAAGGTTCAGTGCAAGACTTGTGTTTCTCCACTGAAGGGCTCCTTTAAGAAAAATTAAGCACTGAATGTATTTTATCAGCAGTGCTAGTCTGTGATGAAAAGAGTAGAGATATATAATGTTTTAAAACCAAGGAAATTAAGGCAAACAGTGAGGCAGACAGTGCAGTGAGACACACACAGAGTACTGGCTTTGACAGGCTCTGTGAGAATGAGCATGTCACTCCTGAAGTTACTGGGACCTCATGAGAGTGTGTCTTCAGCAGTAACCCCCTCTTCTACAGCCTGTGGACCTGTTGGATCTATCCTGATTCCATATTAGTGTAAGTGACTTTAAGGATTTACTCCTCATGCTAGTAACAGGCAAACCAAAATTGCACCTAAATTAATAAACCTTGGCCAGGTTGCACCTGTTGAAAACCAGCTTCTGCTTTCTACATTACTTCTTTGTTGACTTCAGCAACCTGATAGCCTAAAACAGGCACTCTGGTAAGGAATGTGAAAGCTTTAACTGTACATTTATGTGTTCATCTCCAGTCTTCAAAAGCTTGAAACTGAAAATCTGTGTGCAAGACTCAGTGTACTTCTTCTGAGTAATTGGTTTTACTAGATCTAAAGGGTCCAGGTGTCACATAGTGTAATTTGTGTCTATGGGTGATATTATCGACTAAGCTTGTGCTCTACATAAAAACTGAAGTGCTGTCTAATTCCTTTAGTGTGACATTTATCTTCATAAATGACCTCATTATTTCTTTTCTGAGTTTAAATATACAGAAGCAGCATCTTTAGTGTGTTTGCCCAGTAATAGAAGTGATTCTCATGTTATGGAAGGAGACTGTTTTCCACAATTTATATAATTTTATTTAATAATCACTAATTTAAAAAAAAAATTACATGGTAGCATATATTAAGATGCTAAACAACAGTGATAAAGCCATCTCTATAACTTTTCTACTCTTCAGAATAAAACATTTCAAACACCTTTAAACTTCCCTCCCTCCAATTTAAATTTGATAGTCTGGCAGTGGCTCTGTGCTGTTGGAGATACAGCTCTGTACACTGTCAAAGATGTACCTCAAAATTAATCTGAGTGGAAATCCAAACTATTATGAGTTCTTTGTATCTCAGATGTATCCAGAAGCTAAGAGCAATCTTGCAGCTTTACAGCTCACTAGCAAAGACCTCCTCACCAAGCAGAGAGTAATGCTATGCAATGTAGGAAAGGATAAACAGGGGCAGCTGGTCTTGGCTTTTCTCCCAGTGACAGGAGAACACAGAAAAAGCGTTAGCAATTTTTTGTCTCTAAGTCATTTGGGTCACAAAATAATAATAATTGAAAAAATGTTATTGTGAAGCAAATAATTGGACTGATTTCAGCCTTCAGAAAGAGATTTGTGAAGATGCTATTTCAGAAAGCTGCGGTTAGTAGTGGAAGATACAGGCTAATAGCACAGCTGAAAATAAATATATGAATGTTATTCAAAAGAGGGACAGGAGAGGGAAGGGGAAGGGTGGGAAGGGAAGGAAGAGAAAGAAAAATGACAGGATCTAGCCTTTACTTATGTCTAGGCTTTTCCAAGTAACTTGATTCTCAAGCATTATGACTGAAAGATGAACTCACTGAATAGTTTATCCTTCTCTTTGCTAGTCTTTTAACACAAAGAAGTAATTACTTAGCAAGTATTGCATGATGAAAATATCTTTTTGCAATTATGTTTATCTTTAAAAGATGTGCAGTTACTTCTGAATGTAGGAGGAATCTTACAAAAAGGTGTCCACCTACGATGAAATTTAAAGCAGTTTCTATCTGAAACATGAGGTTCTTCCTCTCAAGGTCAGCACAGCAACTTCTGATTGTCTGTACAACACCTGTCAACAACTGCTCTCACAGTTTCTATGTCTTTTTTCTTACTTGCAGCTTTGAAAGCTGCACTGGGCAAAGTCACCACCTACGCTGCTCAAGTTTCAGCATGGATTCTCAAATTCCCTTTGTTTTGGTCAGTGGCATATACCTGGGGTTTCACCTGCATTTAACAACAGTGACTGTGACAACATCCACCAATGTGTTTCAACCTCCACAAAAGTACTTCTTTCCTTCTATACACTTTTTCTAAAATTCTGACTGAAACGACATGCTTTGCAGCATGCTGGGGAGGTCACTAGCTTCAGTCAGAATTACCCTGGAGAGGAGGTAAAAATTAAGAGACTCTGATGCTTTGCTGAGAGTGCTTATTGTTAGCACTGTCATTAGTGCAGGGAGTTGCAGGGGCAATCCTTCTGAGTAAAGTCATATAACTGAAAAAGGGCCCTCGGCATCCTCGAACTGTCTTTACTATATCACTGTGATGTTCATTCAGCAGCTCACAGCTGGCCTCCTCCTAATATCAGTTAGGAACTAACCAAAGAAGGCAAGAAGAGATCCCCATACTGTATCCCAGAGTTTTAAAGGTTAAGAACCATTGTGATGAACAACACGGAGCTAGCGTGAAGGTGTAGTGCAAGTGTGCTCTCCAGCTGATGAATTACTGGTTTTTTCACTAGCTGGACTTTTAAAAGGTCATTCAGGTGGAATGTCAGATAGAAATACAACAAAGTGGGAAAGTGGAGAAGTTACAGAGAGCAACCATGAGAATAGATGTTGCAAAGATGCAGATTAAATGTATGTTATTTAGTCAGAATAATATCCCAGCTGGCCTTTAGGAGGTTCTTCCATGTCAAGTCTGTATTGGAGCTTTTAGTGATGATGACTATTAAATAAGACAAAAGATAGATTTTAAAAGTTTCGTGAATTATCTTTTAACGGGGAGGGCAAAAGAACTTTTTTTCCCTTGGGCACCATGGAAAATAAGAGGTTACACAAGAATTTCCCCTGCTGGAATTTTTTCCTGCTTTTTGGTTTGGTTGTTTTTTTGGTTTTTTTTTTTTTTTACCTTTTAGGGGGAACAAAAGGACAGAGGGAGTTACTTTATGGGTTCTGACGTATTTCTTTACCAACCTCCAAAAACACTTGTCCAATAATTGAGGGCAGGAGGCTCACAGTTTTCTGGGAGGAATGATTCAGCTGGTACTGCTACTAAAGGAAATGTTCATATCTCCATGGAGGGTGCCAGTAGATAATTAAACCACTAGGTTTTTTGGTGAAGGCTGAAACATGAGATAAATTTACTGGTTTTTAGTTTTTCTATATATTTAGAGCAAGATGAGCAAAACAAGGTGCACTATGACCGCCTAAGGAACCATTCTAGCACCACTGGCAATGGGACTTCTGAGTCTTGCTTAGAGAGGTATTTATATTGCAGAAGCAAAGAATCAAGAGAAATTTCTCTGACACATAGTTTGCAGGGAGCCAGTATTAGTCCAAAAGCCAAACAGCTGGCAGATTGTTAGTCTCTGTTCAGTGCCTGAAGCTAACCTAGATACCTTGTACCTCAATGCTTGCTTAAAGAACCAATTTCTCAGAAGTAAAATTCCTCTGAAAGGCAGAGATAAAAGATTTACATACAAAGGAAGTCATCAGCATACGTGAGGCTTAAATCGCCTGTGAGCCTGGGAGAAACACTAAAAAGAAGGAGGTGGATTCACAAAGATGTAATTTTTTCTTTCTTGTTTTGTGATAAATAGCTAGACAGGAGTCAAAATACTCTACAGAACAGAATTCAAGATTTCACTTGTGGTCATACTTCATAATAAATAGGTGTAAAAATGAGATCATAACTGCCTAAAAGTAACAGAAAATCCAGTAAGTCGTTTATTAAATAAAAAAAATTTCTAGATTGTTTATAATTACTATGACTTCTTTGATATTCTTGAAGAAACTCTGAAATGTGCTATTCATGTCTGGAAGATAATATTGGTTTATTAGCTCTGGAACCTTAGCAGAATTGGTGATCTTCCTTGCTAAACATAAATAGCATTCCTTTATAAGGAGTTTAGAATTAGTATACTCATTACCAAGTAAACTACAACTGAATGTCTGCAAGACAAACTTGTCAATGGTCTTTGTTTTGAAATGAGGAGAAAATTGTATATATACTCTTAAAAGCTTCATCTTTCAGCAATTTTGCCCATCAGAAGACTCAGAAGCAAAACACTTCCTCCCACACACCCCCACGCTGCTTCTTGTTTTTTTTAAAAAAATAAACCAAACAAAACCTATGCAAAACCACTCTTTTCATGTGTCAGGAAAGAGGAAAAAGATCTCAGAAAATTTAATAGCTGAGAAAATAGTTGGAAATTTTTTTTTATGGGGGGGGGAACCCCAACACAAAAAAAAACCCATAAATTTTTATTACCAATGCCGGTTGGTAATAAGAATACTTTCATGGTAATGCCTTTTGGTCTTGAGAGTTTCTCCATCTTTTAAGAAATTTGTTTTACATGCTTCCTTGTAGTCATCTCTCCATCCTTGCCTCATTTTAACAGAATGAGTTAATATTTCACACTGAAACAGTACAGTTTATCATGCTGAGAATAGGCTGGGAAGGAATTTCTATGTCTTGAATGTGTTTTCAAATAAAATCCAGTAAGGCCAGATTTGCCTAAACATAATTTTCTCTAGGTTATTCTAGAGGAATAAAAAATTAATAGAGAAAATTCAATGAGAAGATATTTAATTATAAAAGTAAAAAAAACCAAAGCCAAACCACCTGAATTTTTATAGTATTCTTTTGAAAAGAATACATTCATCTGAATAACAGTTTAGGAATTAAGGGTTATGAGAAACAGGGAAAGTGCTATGTGAAAATCTTTTAGAAATATGTATGTCAGTGAAATTAGGAATATTACTGAAACAAGAACACTGAATCTGCACCTGCAGTAATTGGGACATTGTTACCCCTGGTTTTCTATCTCAGAAATTACGAAGAAAAGGTGCTGTAAAAGAAAAATTCTTCTTTAATTCTGAGAAACCACTATTCTGGCTTTGGAGGAAATGAAATATGGGGGCTACATCTTCTCAAAAAGGGCAAATGCTGAGGCTGAATGAAAATTCCCCCCACCATGTTATATCTTCATTAATTTCTGGTTCATTCCATACTTATGTTTCAAATAACCTGAATACACATTTTCTTCAATCAATCTCTAGATTTACACTGGAAATAAATTTATATGTATGGACATGTTTTTCTGGAAAATTGTTGTTCTACAGTTATGGTTATGTGGAGGATTCCTTGGTTCTCTGTAACCTTGGAAATATTTTTGGATCAGTTATAAACAAATAAGAACCTACCAAGAGATACTCCAAATGTCACACCATGTCTTAATCCTGGCTGGTAGAACCATTTGATTAATTTTTTGTCACACATTTTTGGTGAGTAGCAATCAACAACTGCTGATGGAAAAGCAGGCTGAGTCTTTTTTCCCTAATAAAGCCCTTCCAGTTCCCTCTAGGAAACAAATATAGCAAAGGAAGAGAATCAAAAAAGCACCAAATATTAGAGCAAGTTTGTTTCATTTCTGAACTCTGCAAGCAAACTATAGCACCTCTTTTCTCCTCTTCTTCATGTTTTCCAAGTCCTTGTCCTGTTTGTGTGCCAGGGAGAGTGAAGATGAAACACCTGCAGTATTTGCTCCAAAAGTCTGGTGGAAGATCTGAGGAAGCTTTGAGGAAACAGATTAGAAGATGATTGGACTGGGTTGATGGGGTTTGATGTGCTTGCTGGGATACAGAACTGGAATACATAATTCCCAGGCAGGAATTGCAACAATTAGTTTCAGCTATTAACCCAGCCAAGGCTTGTTCTTTATAAAGCAAAGACGGATCCTACGTAAGACTATCATTTCGAAGGTTGATGAAGTACTGGACCCTAGACTGTCTCCTGTTGAGAATGTTCTTACATTACTAGATCTTGAGAATCATAATCCAGACATTTATAAAACATTAAGACTTCCATGTTTCTTTTAAATTTATTATTTTTTCTGCTTTCTTGCTTATTCATGCCACACTGCTGTTTCCAAGAACACTCCTTGTTGCATTTTTCACCACATATCCTTAGTTTAATTCATTTTTTGAAATTATACAACTATTTTAGGATTTCCCACAGTTCTGATGACCACTTTGAGTTCAGAATGTATTCATATTTTACTTCAAGACTAAAACATTCTTGTATTAGACCTCAGGAGAGTATTATATGAGCAGGAGCTCCGTAATATAATGTTTGACTATAAACTACATTTGATAAATATCATAATGGTTTCTTTTACGTTTTGTACTTACTCCAGGAGAAAACCTACCAAATGAATAGTGTCTCAGAGGTCATGATGCCTACAGCTGATTATGAGCTATTTCCTGGATTTCTCTCTACAATAATACACTTTTAACTGGAAATTTTAGGTGAAGAGGTATCAAGTATGAATAGGTCCTGAGAAATCTGCTTATATACACTCAGCTAGCGCTGTTGTTTTTCAGTAGCACTGCAGCTTTATGAAATTTGAAAATTTTCTGCTCTAATAATGTCTTGTCAATGACAATCATCATTTTCTCTATCCACAAAAGGCAATTTTCATAGATTTATATCACACAGGCAAAACATACAGTTGCACTGGTCAGAAGTAGATGCTAAAGAATGAAGTTGTTTATTAGAAAAAATTGAGACCTTCTAAGTAAAGTGCTCTTTTAAAAGACTAGAAAATAAGGACTTGAGCAGGATCACAAAGGGAAAAAGACTGAAAAAGCTTTTCTTTTAACAGGGCATTTATGCTCTAATATGCAGAAGGAAATTGCCAAAGCATAAATATAATCCCTGGACCATGTTGCAAATGTGTGATTTAAGGTCACTTAAAGAATCACCAGTAAATGTTTCAGCAAAAGCAGGTTTAATTTAAAATTGACAGCACAGCAAATTTTGTTGTCCAGGTTCACTTTACTACTTATTAGACAGTAAAGCACA